>NW_026623496.1:301892-331399 GCF_030028575.1 Malurus melanocephalus | reverse complement strand
AAAAAAAAAAAAAAAAGCGCGAGCGAGAGCAGCGAGGAAAATCACCTCCTACCCTGGTCCCCCCGCCCGCCTGCCTCTTCCTCCATCACATGAGCAGATCCCCGGACACGCCTTGCAGCATCAAACCGGGCTGATAAGGAGCGGCCAAGGGGGGCAGCGCCCTGCCCGCCGCCGCCGCCTCTCCCCGCCCCTCCCGGGCACCGCCGGGGCGGGGGCGCCGCCTGGCCCCCGGCCCTCCGCGACGGCACCGCGGCGCTGACTCAGCGCTTCGCCTGCCTCCCCGCTCTCCCGGGGCCGGGACCCTCGGGAGGCTCCGACCCAGGGACCGCGCCCCCCGCCCCCGGTGGGGCTCCTGCCGCCTCCTGCCCCCGGCGCTCGGCTCCGCGGCCACCAGCCCTCAGCGCCGGGCTCCGGACCTCTGCCGTGCTGGGCCTCTCTGAGGGAAGGGCGTCCAGGTTTCAGCTGATGCAGAAACGTAAGGTCCCATGTCTTGGGCAACTTTGAAGAAAAAAATTAAGCCGCTTTATTTTGTTGTTTTTTTTTTTTTTTCCATGCAGGACCGGTTATAATGTTATTAGTTCATGCCAGATCATGGCATAAGCAGGCAAAGCCAGGAACAGGGTAGTTTTTCTCCGAGCCCAGAATACACAAAGCATGTTTCCCATGCCACAAAAGCAGGACCGGCATGTWTGTAGGCGCACTCTTACCTGGTGCTTTCAAAGGTATCAGCAGTGAAACAGYACACACATTAAAATAAACTAACCACACTGTGCCAAATGGATAGCAAATGGATCCATTAACTGTTCTTCACCATAAGGATATTTTTTTTTTTTTTCTAAACATATGCATCTACCTATCCTCTATGGAGTTTATGGTTAAAATCAGGAGCGATGTGAAGAGTTTGTAGTACACACTGTWGAACCATACACAATTTCCTTTAGAACTTTGAAACCAGTCCTCACCCACTGTTTCATTCAGAAAAAAAACCAACCAATTCTCTTAAAACTGCATTCTACAAATGGCCTGATCTCCACATGCTGGTCAGTTTTTTCCCCAAAAAAATCGAGACATATCAAATCAGTGACTGAAAAAGCCTTTTCAGYATCACCCTTAGCTAACATGAAATCTACTGGAATTGTTTGCATACAGCAGAACAAAACTGGTGTTGTGGATCACACAGCTGGGATCTACATCTCCCCCTTTCTGCTTAGTCTTCCTTGTTTTCAAATCTGAGAGGAGACACAGGTCTGAGCTTTTAGTGCCCGAGTCCCTGTAATAGGACTTTTCCATAGGCACCCAGTGTTTCTGGATCACCCATTGGCCAGCACCCACAACAGGATAGCAAGGAGCCTGTTCCCAGCCTTTCCTGGCTCTCATCCTTTGAAGCCCATGTCTCTGGTGAAGAAAGAGTTGGAACCATCTCCTTTCCCCACAAAATCTGCCTTTCTCCCTGCCTTCAGCTTCTCCTTTGCAGGCACAGCTGAGAACAGAGCCCAGCCTGACTGCTGCAGGGCTATCTTGGTTCCCCTTCAGTCATGGACACTGGGCACAGAGGATTCCTGGATTTTGGAGAGGGAAGGGCCAGCCATGGGCTTCGTGGCACACAGAGATGTTTGGAGTGGCATGTGCCACAGGGAAATCAGGATTTTGCCAGGGAGTTTCTCAATAAATGTGACATAATTCAAGGTCCGTGCCACATAATTTCTCTTTTCACTGCCCATTGACCACAAATGCTTTCTTTGCAAGCAGCTGTAGTACTGCCTCCATCCTCCCATCTAAAGTTGCACTTTAGTCCTTGTTCTTGTACCYGGCAGCACCAGGTCCGTGGCCAGGAGTATGAGAGCAAAGATGCTGCAAGCACTGCAGCTGAGAGACACCCCTCAGTGCCCATTCACCAGCCATTTTCTGAACACAAATTATTTTAACTGAAGGTCTTTGACTACATCTGTTCAGTGAAATAAAATGTGCTGGGGATGGCTTTCTGGTGATAAAGTCAAGCAGCACAGGATGGCTTGTGTATACACCCATAACTTCTCCCCATTCTGACCTACCACATTGCTGCAAACTTGGGATGCAGACAGCCATGCACTGTTGTTCTACCCCTGTAAAATCCCTGATATGGACACAGCTTTTGTATCCTTTCCTCTTGCATTTATTTATTTGCTTTTGTTTTCTTTTCTGGAGGACATCCACCATAGAAAAATTTAAAAGAGATGTCCATCATCTCCAGTCTTGTCCAGAGGGCAGTCAGTTCCCATTTTCCCATTTTTGATGGTTTGTAGCTTGCCTGTACAGAAGGAATCACAATGAATGACAGGTCTGACTCTGGCATTTTTCAGGCTGTTTCCCTCTCTTCTGCCTGTGTGCTGGAGTGGTTATTGCCAGACCTTTATCCTGAACGCTGCAACTGCCTTTTGCTATATCGAAGTGTTGTTCGGGCACTGAGTCTGTTTCTCTTGACAGCCTTTCCAGTGAAGRGGAGCCACATATGCTTTGGCTGGTYCTCTTCCAAAGTCACCAAATGTTGGCGCTGAGGTGAGAATATTCAAGCTATTGACAGAAGTATGCATGCACACTTTTTAGGATGAAACCAAGGAATCAAGATAGATAATAGTAAAAGTTCTACTGGCATGCTATCTAGAACTATTTCCAGTGAAACATCTTTGAGGAAACTCCTACTAAGWGGTCCACACACAAACCTTCCAAATGGCAGAACAATCTTTCAGCATTTCAGCTAGCACATGACTGTTTTAAAACTCCCCTGAAACCTGGATAACTTTCACAATGGTATTTATAATGCAGAGTCTGTGGACAGGGCTTAAGATACTTACTTTTAAAATTGCTCCTTTTCAAAAAGCTTTTGTGATTGATGAAACCACTGCTGATGCTTTTGTGCAGATGAGATGAACCATGTGTCTCAGCCTGTGTTGATGAAATATTTTCCTTCTGTCTTCTGCCCTATTCAGTCCTCCCATCCTTGATTCTAYTGGCCCTGCAAGTGGCCACAAGCTTTGCTGCTGTTGGCCACTGTGGCTGGTCCTGAGGAGCAGCAGGGTGGATGGGGAGTCAACAGCAAGGTGGGGATAGGAGGGATAGTCCCCAGCATGGGTGATGGGGAACAGGGATGCCTGCCCAACCTGCATGCCAGGGGCTCTTCCATGTCTGATCCAGGCTGGCTATTCACAGGTTTGKGTGAGACAGTGCCTGGGAGCACTGGCAGCTGCCTGGAGCCCTGTTTACATGAAGGCTCTTGCTTCCTTTATCAGTGGTGGAGCCGCATTGGGATATTTTTGGCATAAAAGCTAAGTGGRAACGTATCGTGTAAGTGTTCTCAAAATGGGAAGCTCTCAGGAACATACCTTAGATCTGGATAGAGAATAGAGTGCTCTGACTTCACCTCAGCTGTATATACTGCAGTCTTCAGCTTTTTTCCCCTCTCTTTTGTCCAGTTGTGATAGGAAATTCTAGGATGCTGTTAGAAATACACGGATATGCCTAAGGAGCTAATATGTATCAGCCTAACAAAATACTGATGAGTGCAAAATATAGAAAATTACAAAATAGCAGTGTAAAAATAGTTTTCTTGCAAGCAGCATTGATAACACTATAGTAAGAAATGACAAAAATGGAATACATTTTGCAAATTTAGCTGGTAGAAGACTGTTTCTTTACTTCCCAGGTCACATATCCCTGAAAAGTCACAGCAATAGATAAAATAATCAGAACTTCTATGTCTAATGTGTTCACGTCACAGATGTGATCTGTATCAGAAAAGACCTATTCATTCAATCACACAGATCTGTGCAATTTAAAAATAACCTTAGTAGCAGAAATTGACTTTCRGTCTTGAATTTGATGGTTCTTTCAGTAAAGGCCATATATTTGTATAGCAAGTGAGTCATTCAGCCTGTAACTGCACATTACTGCAGCACCCAGAGACCATTGCTGGACATCCCAGAGCTGTTTCAGGAGAGAGACCCAGTCTGTAGTTTCTCTAGTACSAGCCTGTCTCTACTACCTCTCTACTACTCTATTACCCAGCCAGTGTTTTCTCTGTTGTTTCCTGTGGTTTCTCTCCTCACRAGTTCTCCACTTGCCCTGTGCTTCCCAGGAGGTGTTGGACAGATATGTTAAGCTTCAGGAGTCTGTTGTCACCTGCCCATGGGCAGTTCTCCACAGGGGCGAGAGACTGCAAAGGTCCATCCCATTGGGAGTTTGGCTGAAGAGTTTCACAGCATGRCCTGGGCACAGCCCAAACGGGGCTGTCTCAAACCTGTAAGAGCTCTGGTTATTGGACAGGTTCTGATCTGTCCGTATCAAAATATTGGTGTTTCCAGGAAGCAATGTTTTGGTGTTCAAGCTTAAAGGTGACAGTGGATGATTTTTTTTTTTCTTAAATGAGGAAAAAAAGTAAAATTTGGCTTTGTAAAGAAGGTAAAAAAAAGAAGCATGCTATATGAGTTTTCAGAGAAGGAATAAGCTCAAAGGACTGTGTTTCATCATTTCCCTATAATGCCAAGTGGTCCTGCTTTCTAGCTAAGGAGGGGAAAGATCCAGCCAGGCTGTAGTTTAGTTTCATGTTTTCAGTATGGCAGTCATGCAGTGTAGTAGGAGAATAAATAATGTGGTGTGCAGGTGCAAGGGGACACGAGTTTACAGACAAGCTTAGTCACAGTGGAAAAGATGGAAGAATGTGACCTCCACTGCAGTGTTTTATCTGCTGCACAGATAAAGGCATCTCACCCAAGAAGCCTTTCAGGCAGTGCTCTGAGGAAATTCCTCATCAAGGGAGGAATTCCCAGAGGAGAGAGATAAASAGGCACAGAAGGTCCCCCTAATGCCATTACTCCATTGTTCCAGCAGCAGGTGAGTGAGGCTCTTTTGTCTTGAGGAGGAAACCCCTGTGGCTTGGGACTGAGCACAGTGAGTGTTTAGAAATGCCTTGGCACTACTGATGTTATCAAGAATGTCAGGGTTCAGAGGTAGCAGGTGCTAAACACTACCCTGAACACTAAATTGGAATCTGGAGTCGACTTAGAGAATAATTTAGATTGGAGGGGTCCTCCAAAGGCCATCTAGTCCAATCTCTTGCTCAAAACAGGGTGAGATTCAGCCTTAGATGAGGGTGCTGAGGGCTTTGTTCAAGTGAGTTCTTGTTCCTACTCCCCTGCTGCCAGTGCCTGCCTGCTGTGTGCACATCAGCAGGTAAAGGAAACACCTTCCCTCTGTCACCAGTGGCARTATGCTTCCAGTCACTGCTGCTGACAGATCCCCTTGGCTGTCACCCTGAGGTGYCCACTCTTTGCCAGTTGCCCCTGCAGTCTCTGCCAAGCCTGTGTATCCCCATCTCCTCTCAAAGGCTTGGTGACACAAGTGGGCTGTACCTCCCCAAAGGGGAGACACCCATGGCCGCCCCAAAAGGCACCCAKCTCTGCCCACCTGGACAGACACATTCCCCTCAAGAGCCCTGTCCCACAAACAGGAATCAGGAGGTGAAGCTGGTCTGCACATTCTCCAGACTGCCTGCCCCTCTGGCAGTTTCTCATCGTGTTTTGTGGCTCCTGGCTGAACCAGGAGATATTTGCATAAGCCATGAAATTCTTCCTCCTCCTTCCACCCGAGCGGGTCAGTCAACCTGGGAAACCTTTATAGCTGCCGGTAAGAAATGGCAAAATGTTTAAAAAGAAACACACACCATTGAAATTGTGTCTTTGTACGGTAACATTCTTCCTCTGGCCTGAGCAAGCACTGCTAATGCCTGCCCAGAATAATTTCCCTCGCCTGTTATCTCATGACCTGTCTCTTTTCAGCTTACCTCTGGATCTCCATCAAGCATGATTTACTTRTCTTTGGCTTTCCCATCTAACCCCATCATATTTATAACCTGTCTTTCAGTACTGACAATGGTCATGGCTACCCAACTCCTTCATTTGCTTTTGAGATTTTCCAACAGGAGCATCTGTGCTATGCCCTATGCTGCTCCTGATGCCTGGAGGCAATGTCCTTCAGAATCTTCATTAAATCATGCCTTTGACATGTCATCTACAGAAAATGGGACAGCAGATAGGTAGCAGTGTGGCTGACCTGCGATTACTGGTTACTCAGCAACATTATTCCTTTACTTCCCTCTGTGGGCCYATCCCTATCTATTGCAGACACATCAGGTTTCACTTCTGAGAGTCAGCCCTCTTTTTCTTGACCCTCTCCCCTGCATGGTGTCTGCCAGCCCAGGCTGGCAGGGGTGTCCAGGTGCAGAGTGGTCCAGTGTCCCTCTCAGCAGAGGAATTTCACTGGTGAGACCCCATGGCCAGGGTGCAGAGCCATCAAGTAGTTCCCTGGAGGGAAATATCTCCTTAATTTCTTGGGCTGCAGGCACTGAATTGGGACAAGCCACAAGATCTGCTGTTTCKGCTGCTTTGTAAAGGGATGGTTAATTTTCAGATGCAAGGGAAGCACTTTTCTTCTGGCTGATATAATGCTGAATATAACGGGGGTCTGCTGGGGCTCAAAAGGCCTGCTTCTTCAGTGATACAAACAGCAAATACCCCTTGGTCATTCATAATTTATATTTTTTGTTGTGAGCAGTCCACAGAAATTCTACTCTGATCACTTGACAGACAAAGTACAAAGCAGCACCCAAAATTTTAACCAGAAGTTTTTAACTTCCTGACAGTGTGATCAAAAATAAGCTCACTCCCAGAAAAATAATCAGAAGAAAGATAGCCAGAAAGATAACCGTCATCTTTCAAACTTTTAAATAATTCCCTAACAGGGACTCAAGCTCAAAGCATTTTTAACCCCTTTGTTGTCAAGGCACATTGAAAAAGATTACAGATGCAGGAAAGATACAAGAAATAGAGCAAGCATAGGTCATTTCTATAGTCCTGGTTTTGTCTTAGTCATTGCAGAAGAAGTCAACAGCAGTGAGAACAACTGAGAACCATCTCCAACCTCTGTGTGCGTCTGTGTCTTGGAAAACAAAAAAGTAGAGAGCCTCTGGTGTGGAGATGGGAGTCTTTCAGTGAGGTACCATGTACAGATGTAAAATTTCGATCAAATCTTTTTTTTCACACACAAAAAGGTAAAATGTTTTTCTTGATGGGTCTCCACCTTTATGAATGTATAACAACAGTAGCACATAGCCAGCCCAGCCAGTAAAAGCTCTCTGCATCTCCGTCCTAACAGGAGGGACAATGACCCAGCTGGTGTCATTTCTAGGGCTGATCAGGCTGCCATTGCACTTGAAGTGATCCTTGATAAGATTTCAAGTGAAAGAAGGAGAGAAAGATAGAAAGAAAGAAGGCAAGGAAGCCTCCCCCTCTTYAAATTCTTCAGGCTGACCTGTCAGCTTCTATGTTACTACATTTGGACTTGAATTTCTTGCCAAGGTCAGAGCAGATTAGAAGCTGCTTTCATATCTGACAGAAATACTACTCCCCGGTGAACAAGGGCGTGTAGCTCCAGCATCTTTAAGTGGAAAGAAAAGTTCAGTCTTCTCCACTCATCAGCATAGAGTGCACAGGGGCCTCCCGATATTAACTCTGGTCAGCACCAGCAGGTCATCTTCTCTCTGTAATCCCGCATCCTCCCCCTCTCTGCTTGGATCTGAGCTGCAGACTCGAAAAGCATGACTGAAAATACCAGAAAAACAGTGAGATTTGAAGGATCGTATGATCATCTCATGATCACCAGTATTTGTTTCTTTTTATGGTCTTTGTGGGAAATATACACTACTTTTTTTTCTATATCGCCCTTAAAACACAACAGCGGAATTATGTGCAGCCAGGCAAGAGCTTGATTTCAGGAGTGACCTCGGGACTCACATTTCCTCTTGCCTGAAGCTCAATTCACATTTGTAGGGAACTTGCTCAGTGGGAGACATGTTTTTCTTAAATGTTCAACAGCTGCATGGAAGCTAGGCAGCAGGAAAAACACAGGGGCAGGCAAAGGATAGAAATAATAATACTGTATTACCCCCTTGTCTTTTAAAACTTCAGTCCCCTCAAATAAAAAGTAAGAAAATCTGGAAGTCCTGATGTGATGACACCGAGGCACACTGGATGAGCAGCTTGCCAGAGGTCATAAAGGAGCCTGAACAAAGAACAACATGCATCGTTCAGTCATGTTTACAAAAATGTCTAGCTCCACCAGAATTAGTAATTGGATGCCAGAATGCTAGAGTTTTTTCAGAGCAGAACTCAAGAACACAGGGCTGAGAAAATGTGATGTGAAAAYAAAAGGAAGACAATTTTATAAAGTCTTCAGAGCAGAGTAGCAAAGTAAGAGAGTTTGCTGAGGAAAACACCTGGAGAAGATTTCAGTACCAGAAAAAGAAGGAGACTGTCATAGTCAGCAGGTGACCACAAATCACTGAAGATCATTGTTAACCAGAGTTTTTCCATTTGGCCACTTGGCTTCCCTTATGTCATTTTACATGTCACAGACTGAACTTGCARCCCTTTCTTTTTCTCTGCCTCGATGATAGCTTACAGCAGTGAGATGAGCTGCTCAGAATAATTCAGAAGAAATATTTCCCTGCTTTACTTTCCCTGGTTTTACTGTGTTGGATGCCTCACTCAGTTGGAAATCAATCTCTGTGCATCTCACRACAGAGAAGGAAGGAGAAATTAAGAAGGAGAAGATAAAGAGTAAGCAAGGAAGAAAGAGAAGCAAAGAATTCAGGAGTGGCAGAAATCAGAAGAGACACAGGGAGTATGGTTATGGACTCCAAAGACAGACTAAGCAAAGGGCAGGTAGGAGGAGGCAATGAAAATCAGTGAGATTACGAGAGAGTTAGGAGGATAAAGGAATAAGGGGAAAGGAAGCAATTTTTTTCAAAAATACAGTGTTTGGTTGAAAAATGAAAGCAAAATAATCACCAGAGTTTTAACTTAAGCTGATATTATATCAATAAGCATTTTTTAGGAAAAATCAGGAGGTTTTGCCTCATCAGTGTGCCTGTAGCCCTTTGCTGGGTCGGTGGGCTGACCCCTCCCTCAGCGCCTGCCCACGTGTGGTGGTGGGGAGGGATGGGGATAATGCTGACGGAAATGAGTTCCCTCTTTATCTGCCTGGCTCTGGCTGCAAGACTAAACAWGCTGAAAATACTCCTTAAAGGTGATAGGTCTTCAGAAAACACAATTAACAATTTCAAGATGTCCTTCCAGGAACCAGCAAGACAATTTGGAGCATGCAGCATTGGTTTATCCTAAAAGGAGTCAAAGTCTCTCAAAACACATAGACTCAAAAGCAGGCACGTGTCTGTTAGGCCACAGAGAGGAACATCAGCTGTGATCCTCTGGCCCCATGGGGGAGCAGGTATTGGCAAAAGCTGAGCCTGGGAGGCCAAAGGGTTTCTTTGAGGGGTTCACAAATAACTTCCATCTGATGCTGCAGAGGCAATGACTTGGGGACCAGAGCTGTCTGAAAGAAATACTTCTTCTGCAGAGAAGTTCTGCATGTTCCAGGGTGGCAGCATCCTCTGAGGAAAGCCCAACCTGGTACCAGCATGAGTGCTACGCTGTTTCTCATTGAATTCAAAGCTGTAAAATCGGCAGTTCAATCAATACAGGTTTGAGTCTCATCCTCATAGCATTAACAAAAAATGGTAGCATTAAAAAAATAGTGGTATGATGGTAGCATTGAAAAAAAAAAAAAGCCTTTCCAGCAAAATATGAACCCTCTGGCAAAACTTAAAAGCAGTCCCGTGGTATAATTCTCCTAATTTTCAGACCAGTTCTCTGATTTAAGTGGCACCATGCAGAACCTCAGGAAATGCCTTTGGCCACTCTATCCAAAAAACTGTAAACTGCTACATTAAGAGTATGAGCAATTAACATGACACTACATGAGAACAAAACTCCTGTGGACATGACCAAAGTTTACTCTCAAAAGCAGTCAGTACTGACCTGAATTTGTTGCCAGAAAAGCAGAGTGTGGGACTGAGGCATTCCCAGAGGATTCTCAGCTGCATTAGAGACATGGTCTATTCCTGGCAGGCGTTTCTTAGCACGAGCTCTTCACAAATGGGTGCACACATGGCATGAAGCCCACCAGTGGGGCAGTGGGTCTCCTCAAAACCATTCCCTGTGTGAGCAGAACTATCTGTGTCATCTGGGAAGCTCTCCTCTCCACCAGCACCAGCTCAGGTMCAAGTTTCCTTCTAGCTGGAGGCTGGGAATTTAGTACCTCTTGTATTCAWTAGCAGTCTCTGCTCAGTGCTGAAGTTACCCAACCTATAGTGAAATAAGTTGTTATTATTAAAACTTATAATTACTCTTTTGAAGTTGGAAGTGCTGGGCACACCAGAAAGTCAGAGATGATATGCTGTGCTCCTCTTGGGCTTTTTTCTTTTTGTACATCTTTTCAGTGCCAAGCTGGGCCCCCACACTATGCTAGAGGGGTTGAGCCCTGAATTTAAATTATGCCTGTGAGCCTCTGTGTGGCTGTGTGCCACCCAAGGAGCTATAGACAGGGATCAACCAGTGTGACGAAAATTACAGGTTAAAGCCAGCCCTGCTGTCAGCGTGTGACTGTGAGGTCAGGAGTGAAGAGAGCAGAAGCACTGTCTGGTAGGATCAGACTAAAGTCTCCTCAGGTCCATGGTGTGACACTGATACTATTCACCACCAGATTACTACAGGGGAAAAAAATCTCTTGATGAAGGCTTATGAAATCGCTTTCCATTTCATAGGGTATGGTTGGCTTCTGTTATGTAGTGGCTGACAGATTTCTTGAGGTATAAAGAGTTGCTTTTATTTTTTATCATCTCCCTTACTGTGTATTTTAAATCTGATTCCCAGAAACAATAAATATATTTGGAAACTACCCCAGATTGTGTTTTCGTGGTGCCAGAAAATAAACCTAGTAGTGGAAAAAGTGATAGGATTTTCTAGATTTTAACCACCGTCCATTTAACATTATGTTTTTTTCATTTTAATCTCTATTTCAGTACCGCTATGTCTGATTAAACTACATTGAACATTAATTTCAAGTCCTTTCATCTCAAGCCCCCAAGGCACTACCTGCCTTACCCCAAAAGTAATGTGAAGGTGTAAGCTAGATGATTGGCAATATTTTTTTCTGTCTGAACATCCACACTGCAGTATAGAACGGATAGTCAGATTACTCCTTTGCCCCAAGGGGTTTTCCCATGATTATCTGATCCCCTTCAATCAACAGGGTGTGTGCATCAGTCCCAAAGGCAATGTAAAGCTGACCAGAGCCATATTTCTGCAGATTCCCCAAAAGGCACAGGCAAGAGGTCTCTTCCCCTCTGAGGGTCAGAAATGCTGCAAGATTTAATTGCCTTAATATAGATGCTGTGRGTTTCCCATCCATCAGCAATAAGAATATTTTTTTCCAGGGATGGATTGTGGTGCAGAGGCAGAAATTCCCTGCAAGTAATGTAGTGCTGGCAAAAAGATTCCTTTCTCTCATGCTCCCACTCTCCAGGACAGAAGTACATACAGCATCAGTGGTACTTTCACTATATTAGTCTCATATAAATGTGTTAATTCTCTTGCGCTGTCCTCATAAGACTTGGAAGCATAACTTTTCAGTTCTGAGAATATTTATGGGGGGGAGAGCAGTCCCCCTAGCTTTTGTAAGAACTGGTTTTGTTATTATGAAAGAGAAGATTAATTATTTGATAACTTTGTAGATGCAGGATAATTCTGCATGAAAGAGCACATGCAAACCACCGACTCGGAGATGCCTACTATGATTAACTGCACAGTGTTGGACCATGAGATGTTAGTTAACCATGGTGCCCTATTGAACCATGGCCCTGCTTCAACCATGGAATCATAGGAGTGGAAAAACTCCTATAAAATCACCAACTTTGCCTCTGTGGCCCAAGGGACGATCAACTGTAACTGAGCTTATTCTTGACTGCTGCTCATCTGCCTGGTTCTAGAAGACCTCCAGAGATGAAAACATTTCAGTTTCCTAAAATAATCACTGCACACTCGGCAGTGGAGCATGGAACTTGCACAGCACCCCATCTACCTCTGTGGGAGGTCAGGGGTGTGTCTGGGACTCTGTGGAGAGCTTTAGGGGAAGGGAGAATAAATGTTTTCTGCTCTCAGGCTGTGCTTCAAGGCATCAGCGACACTCTTGTTCTTCCACTGTCCTCCTTCCCCTGATCTCTTCTGCCAGACCCTGACATGGTTATKTGTTGCTCCCCCTCAGCTTCCTTCATGGCTGTGATGTGAACTGGATCCCTGAGACCACCTGTATAAGGAAAAAGCCTGCAATTTCCCGGGCCAGTAGCTAATAGGGGCTGTGGATAGGGCAGGGGAGGGGAATGGTGTGCAGAGSAAGATGGCTGGAGTGGTTTCACTGGGTTTGCTGCCAGGGCAGATGGTCATGGGAGGCGACTCTAGCTCACATTTCTCACTAGATAACCAACAGCAATTCTTAACTAGAATATTCCAGTGATATTGTTGCTCTTCATCCAGTCTTCCAAAAGGCACCTTGCACCTATGCTCCATGGACTCCTTTCCCTTGCAAATGTACAAAGGCCAGTCTGAGCCTCAGCCTCAATAAAACCACTTAAGGTCCCTTTTACAAAAGATGTTAGTCTGTGTCATGAAGCAACCCCTTATTGAAAATTCCCTTAATTAACTTAGATCATAGCAACTCAAAATCATTGAGGTATTTTTGAGTACCCTAAATTGCTATTTTTCTCTTTCTGTTGAACTTTGCATAACCTTATAAAATCAGAGCTTAGACAGTTTTAGGWAAGTGAGAAAAAGTACTGCCCTCAAGCCCTGCCTGTGCTTTCTGGTGATGTTTTGTTCTGCAGGAGTATTTCTCAGCARAGATCTGATCCTCAGCATTGGTGTTTACACTGGAAGAGCTGCCAGATCCATAAATACGGAGACTAACGGGCACAGCTATGCTCRAAATGTTTCTTTGTGAATCACACATAATTTTCTTATCCAAACTGAGGGAACATCRTGTTGCTAATGCAGTACACAAGGTCACCTCAAATTGTGAAGCAAAACTTATTTTCTCTCTGCTGGTTTTATTTTCAATGCCATCATTCCAGGTCCCAGCATTGTTCTACAATGTCTCTCTCTAGTTTTCCAGGTATCCTGGGTGGGAGATATTTGTCTGTCACTGACCAGAAACAATTGGGTTTAATCAGAGATTTTCAAAACAAAAAATGCAGGGTTTTTGTTTTTTTTTTTTTAATACCACAATATATATGTTATGTTTCAAAGGAAATGTTTCAAGATGCTTCACTACTAGGCACTTCCCTGCTCTTCTGAGTAACAACTGCAGCATAACTAGAGGGGTTGCACAGGTGAGAGAAGCTAATGAATGGGTTAATGGATATAAAAATAAATGTTTATTTTTATATCCCTTCACTCTTCAGCCTCTGGGCTGTATGAGATAGAAAGCAGGGTGGGTTCAGCAAATGTTTTCTCAGTTTGCACCATTTTTCCAGCATGTCTAGATTCAATAGGAGTAACCACGGCTCTGCATTGAGCATATGAAGCAGATGAATAATTTAGTYGTTGGTTATTGAAACCTGATGCAAKATACGAGTGAAATGGTGAAAACCAAACAGCTAAGTACCCTRTTTTGCATGGTACATCCTCAGTTACAGTGTGATGTCCCAGTGTAATGTTCTGTGGTCTCTRTGCAGGGAGGAAATACTTTGGAGCATTTCATTAGATAAAAATATGCAGCCTAGAAGAATTCCAGCAAATGGTAATGCTCTGCTACAGATATGTAATATGAATAAAAGGCATTCATTGTTCAGGAGAGTCTCTGCAAAACCAGTCTTAATCCTCTTAAATTTTTGGGCTCTTGATATCTATTCTTCCTGGTCATTATAAACTTCATAATTCTTTTAAGTATTTCCAGTGTTGTGGGGTAGGATCTCTGGAGACAGTAGAGACATGAGATAATGTGGGGTTACTACACATGCTGTTAGTCTTCAGGGAAAGGATTTTATTAGTGCCTCTAACAGCGCAGATTTTATAATGCCATCCATTTTTCAGAGAAAAAACCTTTCATAGGCTCTGACCTAATTGTTACTGAAGCCAAAATGAAAAATTAAACTCTGAATGCACAGAATAAATGTGGTTCTGTGTAATTTTTCTTGAGTGACCATTAGTTTCTGAAGACTTCTTTACTAATTTTTCTGTCTTGTGTAAACAAACATGGTAAGGGAGTGCCACATAAAATTTAATGTCAGTATGATTTTAAAAAAATCCCCCAGCATGATTTTAAAAAAATCCCCAAAGTTTTATTTCTTTCCTTTTTTTTAATTTTGTTTAATTAAATTCTATTTGTTTAGGTTTCAACAAGCTTTGTTGTGCTCGCAGATGCTCACACTGAAATAATGTACTGGGGCAAGAGAGCCAGAATTGGCAGAGACTGCAGAAAGTTCAGCTACAAATAAAAATTAACCTGATGACTGTTTACAGAATCTAGGCAAAATACAAAAAGTAAACATGGAATATTATGAAATAGCAATTAAAATGTCAGATTACTTCACTTTTAATAGTCCAATAATATAAAGTTTTTTAAGAGTCTTTAATCTGGCACCTTCTCTACTCAGGAATGTACTGCTGCAATCCAGAAACCCAGAAAACCATGACATGTGTCAATAGTTTAACCAGATCAGGGAAGATGTTTGAAGATATCTGAAATATGAATTATATGAAATCAATCTGACATTCCAGGCAAAGCGTGGCCATCTTGTGAAGCTGAAAATGTTAGGTCTTACATCTTGGTTGTCTTTTGCACAAACTTKAATATAATCATGTGGTTCACAAAAAATAGACCAAAATTTATATACATATATATCTCCTGAAAAGGTGAACAGAGGGGCAACTATAGGGGCAGAAGAGGACTTGGGTTAGTTACAGGCAACACTTTGAAATGCATGAGGACGATTATTATGTGATTTTGGAGATATCCTTCAACCCTGTATTGCCATATAATAAGTATGTGTCTGTGGGTCTGTTTAMTTTTATTAGATCTCCCAGATAAATATTAACTCTCATACTATTATTCCACATRCATTGTTATACTCTTGATTGCTGTGTAGTGGTTTTTATGTTATAGCTGTGATAATTTTAAGAGTTTAAACAAGCTGTGGGTTGAAGGGAGAAAGTACAATTTCATTAGACTAACAAATGTTACCAGAGAAAAATAAGCAGGTCTTTCATCATAGAAGCTCCTCTTCAGAGCTTCATGATTTTTTAAATTAAAATTCCATTTGCAGTTAAATGTTTCTCTTCTGCTCTAATAATTGTTATACGACCCATGTTGACAAGATAAAATATTTACTTCTGTTTCTTACRTATTTATAATTATAATATTCTCATGCCTACCTTACATCTTGCACTGATTCAATTGTCAGTTTTACATGAAACTACTWAATTAAGCCAGTGCAAAGCTATTACGATCCCTCCTTTGAACCAGACTTGCTTGATTTGGACAGACTCAGGCAGATGTTGGTTTAAGCTGAAMTAAGTCACTCTCATTTTATTTCACATAGGCTTCCTAACAATATAACTGCTTTGGTTAGTGAGTCTTGGCGTTTGATTTCTCTTTTGCTAAGTTACCCATTTTCATACACGCTTTCTTGCAGAYGTAAGGGCACCCACTGTGATGTGTGTGTTGGTGGCTGTGCTAACCCAGCACTCCTCTCCACCTCACACTCTGTCCCTGGCGCTGACCTGCTCTGGCAGTGCTCATGGAGTGGCCACATCGGGATCYAGGGGTGCAAGAGAAGGTGAAGGGATGTGCTGCTGCCCCAGCCCTCTTACCACATCCTTGTCCCTGAAACTGATAAAGGAGCAGCCTCATCCCCAACATTCCCTTCCAGTTGTATCTGGCCCTGTGAAAACTACATCTGCCGGACAGACATGGGGGATGGTGGCTGTGGCAGCCAAGGGGTGTGAGGAGCTGTGAGCCCACATCAACATCCTTGTGTCAGCAGAAGAATCTCACACAGACGAGCCACGCTGCCTGATCATCATATTTACATATTTCCTTCATCTTGGGGAAGGGCTGGTTGTTTTACCCACCATGTCCTGCATGATTTAAGAAAACGTTCAAAGCTAAAGCAGAATCAGTAGTGAAGCTGCCAAGGATTTAAAACATTCCTGGGCTGGCAAAGCACTCCAATTGGACACGTCATATGGAGGAGTCCTGTGCATGTGCTCACACGCKTTAACATTGATCTAGTTAAATTGATTTAATGTGTGATTTTAGCTCACTCATAGCTGTGTCACGGCTGAGACATCAGACCCATAATCACTCCCCTCTTAAGAGCATCACTGACAGCATGAACTCTTAGTGAGGAGGAGTCTGGTGTCTCCAGGCTGGATGCAGTTCATTCCCAAAGTGAGACACACATGTTTGTTAGCTTACGCTGTGCTGCAGTGCTGCTCCTGCTCTTTGCGTGCATCTTTTGCAGCTGTCACAGTGTTTCAGGACGTAGGTTGCCCTGCTCAGAGCAGTGTCCCTCCCAGCAGCTGCAAATACTGCCTACCACATTAAAGAAATGGAATCTCACTCTTTATCATGCAAATAAGCAAGGGTAATTCTCTACCACGGGAAAAACGTGAAATTCCCGTGTGACATCCCTTTCCCTCCTCCCTTCTCACTGCAACCAAGCGGTGGAAAGGGACAGCCCATTTGGTACAGCATCTAAGAGGAGGGGGGAAGGCAAAGCACACCCTTGTTCTCCCACGGGAGCTTTCCCAAGGGCCTGCCCCGTTCCTGGCAGCATCTCAAAGACCCAGGCGCTGCAGACCAGAGCGTCTGCCTTTGATCTCTCCATCTTGACCTCAGAACAACCCTGCTCTGCCACRCCAGCCAATACTCCCCACTGGAAATGAGAAAAAGAAGGAGAAGCTTTATAAAATATTTCTTCAGCTGAATTTTTGTTCATCTAGAGTAGCGGCCATTTGACATGTCTACATCCTAGTCTCTTTGGTCTCCTTTTCTGAGCAGAGCAGGTTTCTGGGCCACAGGAAAGCAAGAGGAGACAGTGTCAGGAGAGTGCTGCAGAATCAGCAGTTTGCCTAAATAGAGGATACGGGGATCCCTCGATTGGGGAATGAAAGTCCAGCCTAATGACACAACACTATTGTCACAATTGCAAGAGCAATGGTATTTGATTTAAACATAAATCTGCAGTTCAGCTGCAAAGATGAATGTCTGAATTCAGAAGGTGATACTTTCATAATGGAGCTGCAAGGATCACAGCTGTATGAGAATATGGCCCCTGGGAGTGCCATCATTTTCATTATTCATGTTGCCTGGCCTATTTTCTCCCCTCTTCTGGAAAGAGCATGGAGTGCATGCATGCACACGTGTGTGTGTGTGTGTGTGTGTGCATGCATGTGAGAGAGAGGATCTCGGTGAGTTACATTTTTCAAATAAAGCAGCTGGAAAATGTTACTGATAATGAACTGTGTTTGTATTTGGCTTGTCCCACCACAGAGTGCAATATCCCCAAGCAGAGCTGTGGCTTCATTACCACAGAGGCATGAATTTCTGGCAGCTCTGTGACATCCATACATGGATGCCCTAGCTGCTATGGAGCTGATGCCGATGGGGACATTACAGGTTCCTCTGTTCATGGGATAGGAGGGCCACATACACAGGTATCGTGGCCATTGGGGTCTTCCAGTGACAAAGMCCTGAATCCAGACACCGACAGGAGCGCCCTCCGGGGCTTAGTGGGCTTGTCGGGCAGACACAAGGTCTGCTAGGGGAGGCTCCATCATGCAGGTAAACGTGTGGAAGGGCCTCCCTTTTGCCTGGGGGCATGTTAGGCCCTCGACGGGACAACAGTGGTGTTATAGGAGGGCTTGGCCTCTCAGCAATGCCATATGTGAGTGATAAAACCTGTGAGCAGATAAGTTATTGCATCCTGAGGGAGTGGTGCTATTAAATCTATTTAGCGTCTTGTTCACAGCTTTGAAAGGTGTCACTGATAAGAGCTACGCTAAGCCATTTCTACCAGCTACGCTCTGGGAGCCAAGGTATTGTCCTCATTCAAAGATCTCTCTTTTCTTCTCATTCTGCATTCATCAGGGGGTCTAAATCAGCAGAGATAAACGGGTGGCAAACACTCCTGTCCTCTCCTCCCCCCACTACACCACAGCTGCAGCTGGGGTTCTGCTGGATGCCAGCAGCCCGTCCCTACTGACAGCTCCAATTTCTTGCTCTTCACTAAGCCATCGGCACATGGAATGGTGGCACTTAATGGTTCTCTGCACAACCTGCTTGGCTTTGACACGGAACTGCTTTTTAATGCATGTAGGGGAGATGTCTAACATTTCTACATGAAAGCATTACACTTTCGTAGCATTTCAAAGCGACACATACTTTTATATGAAAAAAAAAAATCCACCAAGCTATAGTTTCTGAGAGGAGAACAATTCAATTTCAAGCCATATCATGCTTCTCAATGGCAGCTTTTATCTGCAGGGGAGGTGGGCACGCACAGGTTCTGGTGGGGTGTTGTGGCTGCAGTGGCTCTGGGGTGCACCCATCCCTAGGCAGGTCCAGGGGTTCACCCTGTGCTAGCAGTGCTAGCAGYGGGGCACTGTGTGTGWGAGAGAGAGAGAAAAGAGAGAGACAGAGCTGTAACTCAATCTCATGTGAGGAGTCTCCTTTCTGTTTCTCAATCACGCCTAAACCCTTTGGAGAAAGTAATGATTAGGCTACTTGCAAGGACAGGGGCCACTTAGCAYGATGGTGAAACACAAAGCTGGAGAGATAAGAGGTAAAGATAGCGATTACTCATCATTCAGCCCATCTGGATTTGGTTTATGGTACACATTCCTCAGCATCTGTATTAGAGACCAGAGGATATCCTTGTTTTTCTCGGCCTGCATTCCCTCAGCCTATATCCCAGCCACCCACCACTGCAGATGCAGTGTGCTCTGCAATGACTCGCTTTAAACTCTGTGTGCAGGGGTGTCACTTCCAAACACTGCTGGATGAGGATTCATGGAAGCCCTGAACACCATCCTGCCTTCCTCCCTGCTGTTGCTGTGCCCTTTCTGCCTTTATCCATGTGCACATAGAGTGGGCACTAGAGTCTAAACCAGTGAGGCTGCATTCCCCAGTACCCTGCAGGGTGGGAGGTTTGCCAAGGCTCCGGGCACCCCTCTGCCGCTTCTCTCTAGAGGCGGTGCAGCAGAACCCTCCTGCCGCAGCTTCCTCAGGTGGCTCATCTGSTTTTGGGACAGCTGGTGCTGGGCCAAGCAGCGTCAGTGCCGTGGTGCAGAGCCCTGAGCCTGTCAGTGCTGCCAGCTCAGCCTTCTTCCAAAGCTTTCTCCGAGGGGTGGCGGACAGGCTTTTCACTGGATGGTGCATTGCCTCCAGGAGCTGACCRAGAGCCAGACCCAACATGAGCACAATGTGCTCTGACTAATGTGACAGAAATATGACACAAATAATGTCTGTACATCCAGGTGACCCCAAATGCAGAGAGGTCATGACTGGATGATGGTGGACCCGTTTTCTGACCCGCTTCACAAGCACAGGGCACAGACATCTCTGGTCAGGGACCCCACTGAAATCCTGGAGCAGGAGAGAGGTGGTTAATACCTTCCTTCGCTCAGATATTGGCACAGCAGGATTGCCTCCACAGCCTCCCTGGCAACGTTTGCCCTGAGTCTGCAATATGCAGATTAAAGAGGTGATAGCCATCACACTGAGTCCTTCAGCCCTTGGGAATACTCTGAAGCAGTGACTGACACACCCACTCCCACTTACTGCCTGGGGTACTGTGGGTCTGCAGTACTTTTCTCAGCTCGCTTGTGTTGTTTACAGCTATTTGAGGTTGGAAAATGCCCTGCTAAATGAAATACAGAGCCAAGCTGACAAAATACTAAATAGATTCCTATTCTGTAGTTGGCTGCATTTATATGCAAATATAGGTCATTATCCTAATCAGAATTTTTCAATAATGAGATTAAAAACATGTTTATTTTCACTTTTTTGCATTTGAAAGCAAGCACAGATTAMTATTAAAGGATATATGAAAGCACATAACCGTATCTCTGGCCAGAGATGAATGAACAGAAGGCATCGCAGAAGTGACATTACAACTCCTGCAGACCTAGGGCCACTGTCACTGTGTTATTGAAACTCGAGGTGTTTGAGAGCACAGAGGCTCTGTAGGAGCTGTAGGCACTAAGTGTGGGGGTGGTTTGCCCCAATGGCATAGCACAAGGTGGTCAAAATATGGCTCAGGATCATCAGGTTAAGTGATAAATCACATYTACACTTATTTAAAAATAGCAAAGTCTGAGGTCACTGTGCAGAAACTGGTGTTAGAAATGCCACAAAGAATAATAAAGACCTGTGAGTCTGGTTATAAAAAGAGCAGTGGGAGAGGAAAGAAAGCAGCAAAAAGGTGGAGATTTATGAGGACTTCTCRTGAAGCATTACGGTGAGAGCAGGGAGAAAAAACAGAATGTAGGTGCAGACACGGGGGGTATTTTTTCATCTCATATCCAAAGATGCAGGTGCCTTACAGACAAGCGTGTTGGTAAGGTCACTTGCAGACAGGCACACACGTCTGCAGGCGTCCCCTCCCGTTCTGTGCTATGAAATACGTGTGTGCTTTTCCCTGCAAATGCAGCGTCCTGTGGCTTTTATTGGTACAAGTCAAGATTGCTCCATTTTGCAGATCTGGTCCTTTGTGTCTACTCACAGCCATGCCTGTGTTTTATTAGGCCATTGTGTGCATTTTATAGAGGTTGTGKTGCAGAGATCTGTGCCACTAACAGCAGGAGATGGGGATGCTGTCAGCCTGTATGGCCGGCATAGCAACCTTAGGTAACTGAGCACTAAACTAATCATCTTTTTCATGTCCTGGGATGATGTAGAGCAGGCTCATCACATGATCCAGCAAGCAAGCAAGCACTGCTGGCTTGAAAAGGAGGAAAAGGGATGACATGGTGACGACTTTGCTCTCACTGAAGTGAGATGGTCTTTCTACCTTTGCTGCATTGAGGCAGGAGATTTGGTTATAAAGCTAAGGGAGGTGATGATTGATTCTCAGCTGGYGAGGACTTGCTGTACAGCCTTAAGCAAAGCACCCTTTTGTTCTTGCTTGTTGCCCAGCCAAAAGGGAATATGGGATTTTTTTTTTTTTGTGTTAGATGCACTGTTAAACAGAACTGTCTGTGAGATGGTCTGAAAGGATAAGATTTAAACTGCTTCAGGATTGCCAATGTTGTTAAAGGATAGGATCCTCCCGGCTGGGAGGATTTAAAACTTCATTGTGAAGGCTTCGGTGGAAATTAAATACCATCCCAGCACTTGGGGTTCACCCCCTCTGCTTGAATGGTGAGCTCAGTCCTGCGGATGTGTCGAGCATTAAAGTGCACTGGGGCCGRTGCCGAAAGCCCAAACAGAGCAGGAGACAGAGCTGCTGCCTGCTGACAGACCCTCTCCTCCTTTCCTCCGGATGGCACCAAGTGGAACAGTCTGATACCGCACTCCAGTTGGCCTGGAGAGAAATGGAGGGGGAAACTCTACCCTTTCTGTCTGTTTTCAGGCAGGATGTGAGAGTGCTGCCTGTGCTTTGTTCTCTCTCCCTGCCCGAGCATCTTTGCATAAAGTCCCTGTGATCAATACTGATTAACTGTCTTCAGAAAAAAAGGTCCTTCCTTCCTTTGTTTCTCCTGAGATAAGAAGCATCCCGATCCTGCCATCCTGCCCTGTGGGAATTGTTAGATACTTCCAAGGCTGTAAAACCAAGTGATGGATTTTGCACTGGACAGTGCATAGCTGAGGTGACTCAGTGCACAGCTCCTTAGACAGGAGCAAGGTTTGTTTTTGCAGCCAGTACAGCCGAGGAAGAAGCCGAATTATTGAGCTGAGAATCCTTTTATTTAGAGATGTTGTAGCTGATCAGGTAAAAAATACCTTTGGCTGTGAGTCTGGCTTTTCTTCATCTTTAGGCTTTGTTTTAAAATGGTGGCACCCCTGGGATTAGTTAATATTTAATTTAAATAGGAAAAGAAATGAAAGGCAGGGCACAACAAATGTTTCTAGTGCACAAATCTCATCCAGTGACACAGCAGCTGTGAAACAAAGCCAGTCACCCAAGAGCAGCAGTTGAATGATAAGGGATGGAGCTGGAGTTCGCTGCCTCAGTGAGATTTATTTCACCCTCCCAAGGAAAGCTAACCTTGAAAGAAAACAAAACAGTAAATATTTCTCCTTTCTTCTGGCTGACAGTTTACTGCTTCCGAGAAGCAGTGKTTTGTGGATGACAAGAGCACCAGAGAGACTGCAGCAAGAGGTGAAGCAGAGAGAAAATAGGGGGATGCTGTAGGGAGAAGGGAGGGAGAAGGAGTGGGCAGGGCCACTCTTTCCAGCAGGAGTGATCCTGCAGTGAGGGAACAACAYGATTTATGTCAAATTCAACATGGCAAATATTGCTTCAGTTTGGAGGGCAGTGGGGATGTAGACCTGGAAATGGGTGATGTAATTCTCTCTTCTSTATGGCACCACTCTTGCGTGCACACAGCTATCAGCACCAGCAGGGTTTTAATCTTGATTTTTGAACCCAAATTTTTCCTTATGGACTGTGATAATTTGTCATGTACTTTGTTTTGTCGTTAAAAGCTAAATTAATTTGATTGACCATAATGGCTCCTCAAGTGACTCTGTTATTTTACATATTGGTTGGGGTTTTTTAATATTACACCCACACTGTGCAGCTATAATGGGACCCTCCTGAATCTCGTGGACGATAAGGCAGAGGCATTCTTTCCCAATTTAAATGATACTGTAGCATCTTGGCAGATTTGGAGGTCAGGCAGTGTGGCAACAGGATGAAAACTCCTGTTAAATGAATCATTTGTACTTTTGTAGTTGGGCTTCTTGGCACATCTTGCTGAGAAAGTGAGTTGCTTCAGCCCTGAAAAAGTCAAGTTCACAATGTTCACTCAAGTATCAAATGAGTATCCGTGCAAGAGGGGAACAAGCATTTGTGATATTAATTCCCTTCTCTCTAGGGACAACTGAGACATCTGCCTTTTTATTTGCCTTTTTCTTTCCCTGCAGATATGTGCTCTCTGTTACCTGAGTAGGTCAGAATGAATGGGCAAGAAATTCTCAGTTTTTATCCAAACTTGCAAAAAGGGCCAAAACTATAATGTTTGACTGTTGTCATTTATTAGTGAGTGTTTGCACTTTGGAAATTTGCCCCAAATTTAAGGGAAATCAATGTGAGAGGTTGCTCATGGGACACGTTTGACATAGGAAGAAACTGGAATGTGCTTAGAGCCCTCTGCTTTTGGAAGAAGTTGGTGTAGGTATTTAAAATTTCATGTCCTCAGTCAACCTTCTGGGCCTTTAGAAGCTTGCCAGTACTGGAATATGGGCTGTCACTCTGTCAGAGAACATTAAGCCAAAGTGCAAGCCATTTTCAAGATAGAAATAATAATTCACCTCCAGGACATAGCAACTTAAGCAGTGGCTCCATTAGCAGCCTGCCAAGCTCTTTGGGTCTTGTGGAAGCTGAGTAACATCATGGTTCTAGGCTGGCTCTGGATGATGCTGCAGCCACAGGTCCTGTGGCTCTGCCTCTTTCCTTACATTGTTCTCCACAATTTTTAGATGGTAGTAAAGAAATGGGTGGAGGAAAATACCAGAGAGARAATAATAGTGAGTGACTCTTCACTTAGGGTATTTACTGTGAGCAAGAATAACAATCCATTAAGGTTTTTCCCCACTCAGTGGTTGGAAAACCAAGCGGTATTTCAGTTGTGATACCTGATGTTTGRGGTCACTTGTTCAAAAAGATTTCAAGGATTTAATTTAGTATTTTTGAGAATCTCCTAAGGAAGTACTTAAAAGTATTTATAATATTTGTATTTACAATATTAGGCTAGAATTAAGAGGTACTGCCCAACATGAGCTAAAGTTTGCCTTATTGGCTTACATTTTTCATACTTCTATTAGTTACATTTTTCATACTCCCTTTTTTTAGTTGCATATTAAAATTGTGGCCTTTAAATTCACTTTTCCATCACATATAGTATCTTTTTGTTACTTATGTTTTTAGGAAGACCTAGACTGACTTAAACCTGGGATCTGGTACTGCAGATACAGCTCATATGGTGTAGCTCATTGGGTAAATCATTATGTGGCCTTAGTTTCATATTACATTAGACATAAGCCATAATTRCTGGTAATTCAATATGACAAAGGAAAGGAAACATCACATTCAGCAAATTAAGCTTTGTATGACGGCATTACTTACGAAATGAGCAGTTGGTCCAGGACTTTTAGGAACYATAAATAGCAGGAACCTGTAAATTCAAAGAGTGAAGGTTTTAGTGATGGAAAGCAGAAGCGTTTCAGCTATTGGTGTAACAAGGCAGAAAGAGCCCTTCTGTGGCCTTCTGGGCTAAAGGCTGAAGTAAGTAGATCACACTCATTAAACATCCCAAGGGATGGGGTTTTTTTTAGAAATTTCTGTCCTTCTGATCAGTGAACAGCAGTGCTTCAGGAGTCACTGGGGTTTGCTCTCAAAGTTCAATAATATTTCTGGGTGAAAATCTGCCTCTGCTGATTTCAGCAGGAGCTTTGCTATTGATAAGGCTGGGGATGAGATCTCACCAAATGGGCGTCAGGGGAGGGAGGATCTGCTTGGYTTTTCTTTTTACAAACTTTGAGCGTGTAAAGAGGGCAGAACAGGTCWAAACCAAGTCCTTTCCCAGGACTGCTGAGCTCAGTGAAAATTGCTTTGCTTCTGTTCACGTTTCATGTGTTGAGGGCTCACTGGGTGTCTGGAGGAGGCAATGCAGCAGGATTTAGCATCACCTGGAATCTCTGGCCTGAGCTGTGTTCCTCCAGAGAGCTGCCCTCACCCCAGTGTCCTGCTGCCCGCTGCCGCCGATGGGAACTCTTGTCATGCCTTTTCTGAGGAAAAGGATTGGKTTTTTCTACTCTGTGGATGTTTTAATACTTCCTGATTTTGAGGTAAAAATGAAAATCTAAGTGCTTGAGTCCTGACAGAAAATTTGGCTTCATTGTGAATTTTAGTTTCTTTTTATCTTGTTCAATTATTTGTCCATTAATGTCAGGCAGGAAAATGTTTTTAAGAGTGTTCAAAACGTGATAGAAATCCAACCATTTCCTATCATTTCCCTGTGGAAAACATAAAAAGCTGAGAAAATAAATCCTCCCTTGTTCTGAAATGAACATTCGAAGATCTATTTATTTCCATTTTTCATCTTGAAAAATAAATTTCTGAAATGTTTTGTCCTGTCTGCCMGATGCTTTTGCTCAAGTCACACATTTTCTCTAAATAAAACCCCCTCAAACAGTTGACACATCCTGTGTTAGCACCAGTGCTTCTTCTGTGCCTTTAACAATTAAGACCTCTTACCTACCAGCAGTGACTGAGGAATCTTCTGGAAAGGAATCATTCCCATCTTTCAAGAACAGTATATCTTTTATCTTATCTCAGAGCCTTGGATCAATAGGATGAAATCGACATAAGWCTTTTAGCAAGCCTATAATTTTATCAAAGCTCTGATTAAGAACTCAAAAGGGATTTGGGTCAAAATCTAAGCAGAAGGATGAAAGACTATGAGTTGTGACATGTCTATTCCTGCCAACAACCTCTATGTTCAAACAAAAGGCCTCATTCCTGGTAACCTTGCCTCTGATTTTGTCTTTGAGCACCTTGTCTGTAGTCCCACCTTCCTTTCTTCCCCTGATCCCAGCAGGGCTGGGCAGGTGTCAAGGGAAGGGCTCCAAACTGATCAGCAGACTTTGGATCAGGCTATAGGTGATTACAGGGCAGTAATAAAAGATTTTTGGTAACAGCTAGGGTGAGTTCAAGCCAGCTTTCTTACAAGACTAGGCAAATAGGGAAAATATACACATAATTTACTCTTTTGTATTTTTATTTCAGTCGGAAAATGTCAGCCAAAAYTCCAATTTACCTTTGCCTTTCAGTATTTGAAATATAACTGTGTTTTATCCCACAGTGTATGTGTATGGTTTTGAAATGTACTTTTAAAATTTAAAATATATTTTTAAAAAAGCCTAATTTCAAATTTCCAAGGTTTACACATACTTTTTTTTTTTAAATTCACCACAATATTTTATATAGTTTAAACTATTTTAAACAGCATTGAACCAATCAGAAGTACGGCCTYATTATTTTTTTTTAACTGAAAAGTCAGGTGTGTAAAATTCTGTAATCTGAATGCATCTATTTCCACTGATGATCTTGAACATCCCATTTGGCCTGCTGTCTCTTCCCACTGTCCTCTTGCTTCACCTCTGCTGAAGAATTTTGCAAATTTTGTGTGCCATTATTTTAATTTTGCTCTCTTCTCTCAAGCTGGGCTCCAACAAAGACACAGAACTACAGGAAGGTGATTTACAAATTTTTCCTACTCCTGGCAATTTCAACAGGCAGCTGATACGAACCATTCCTCTGCCTGGCGTTGCTTGGTACACACTCATAACACAGAGACACCAACCAGCCCCTGCTGTGCCTCTCACCTTCCCACCACATAGAAATAACTGTGTTTTGTCTCCACAGCAATTCCCCTGGGACCAATTCTTCTCTCTTCTGTCTCCTCAGTCCCTCAATCCTGTGAACAGCAAGTGTTTGGCAAGCTGGCTTTCACAGTCGCTAAATGGTTCTGCAATAACCATCAGGATGGTAATTAAGATGAAAATAATTTCCCTCCTCTGTGTCCTCAGTGATCTAATGGCAGTGCTGTAGGTCAGTATAGAGCTGCACAACCACACAAACAGCATTTTCCAAGCTTATAGCTGCGTGATGGATCTGCCTTTTCCCACCTTTCTTTGTGTGCTGCTCGTATCTGGCAACATTTTTTTAGTAGTAGCAGCAGCAGTAGTAGCAGTAAGGCAGAATTTGGGTGGTTTAAGTGAGATACACAAGTACACACTGAAGAGSTGCCAATGTTTGCACACCCACGGGTGCAGAGGCAATCTGGCCTCTCTCTAAAAACAAAAAAAAGCTCTTTCTGAGCCTTTCACCAGAGGCAGCCGATGTGTTTCTCACCACTGCAGCCCTCGAACTGCYGGGCAGCATTTACCCAGAGCTCTAAGGAGCATTATGCCCTAATAGTATCCATGTATTGATCACAGCATTGCTAATTACACACATTCCCATGATGAAAACGCTCAGGCTGAAATGCTGTTTATAAATTATTCTCTTTCACAATGGAAGCACTTTCCTATTGCATCGGGCCAAGGTGCTCCCTCCCCGGAAGGAGTGATCCATGGGTCATGCAGGGGTGTGTGTCCCTGGAGCTGCCCAGTTCTTCCAGATGCACAGGGAATGCACAGGGCATGGATGGGGCATTGTGAAGGCCAGCAAGCAGCAACACCAGCTTTGCTTTCCCCGGCAACACAGGGCGGATAAATATGGATGGATCTTCTCTCACGTGCCAAGAAAAGTAACGTAATTATTACTCTCATTTCCTCAGAGAAGACAAGGGGTGATTTATTTAGTATTTTACTTCTATAACACATTCAGCAAGCGAGTTATCCCTTTAATTTTACGCCTTTCCCGCTGCAGCTCTCTTGCCCCACTGGAATGCTGCGGAAGTCTCATCCTGGCCACAAAGAGAGTGACCAGGAGTGAAATTCTGGGTGTGATGATCAGGAGTAAAGCACAGGATCATCRCATCCCAGTGGTCACATGCTCCTGGGGAAAAGAAGAAACCATGGGGACACAGGGAGATCCCCTTGCCACAGGGCATGTGAGAGGGACAAGCCCTGTGGATGGGACAAGGCTGCACATCTGGAAAGGTGACAGTCATATGGGTGGCTGGGCTTTGGCAGGCTGCCARCAGGGGTGCAGAAAATAGGAATTTGAAAAATGATGCCAAGATTAATTTTCTTACTGTTCCAGGAAACCAGTTTTTAGTGTCTCTCCAGGGACTTGCAATAGAAGTACTGAATTTCTCCTTCGAGTATGGGCAATGAAGAGCTGGAAACTGAGACTTTTGCCGTATGTTGTTGAAATTTTGATGGAAAACTTTACTTGCTAAATACAGCTTTACTTGCTAAAATACAGCTAAAATACAAATACTGATGGGATTTGAGTATCAGAGTAGCATTGAGGTCCTGAGTTTAACTTTCTCCTCACAAACTCAATTTTTGCTGTCTCTGAGTCTGTACAGTTTAAAAAAATAGTAAGTGAAGTCAGCTTGTCCTGTTTTGAGGATTTTCTATTGGTAAAATGCAATAAGGACCACCCGATTTACCTCCTCTGCATGGACTCATTTTCAGGGCTGAGAAAGGGCCTCACATATGAGGCTGTAGCAATTTAGGATTTTATGAACATTATATTGCCTTGCAAAAGATTTACAAACTTAAGCCAGTATGACTCCTGATTTTGAAATATAACAACTGAACTGCAACCAGAATTGTGAGTTAGTTAAAATAGTACAAGTAATGAAAGCACAACCTGGCAAGAAGTGAAATGGAAAGTTTGYTCCTCATAAATTTCTATATCACCATGGAAAGGATCTTGTCTCTCTCTGTCTCTCTCCTGTGTCCATTTCACTTCTTCATCTCCTACTGTCTCCCTGCTTTCATGAAATCTATAATCATTTACTTGTCAGTCAATTTACTGCTTARGAACTGATTTAATATTAGGGGATGGACAAAAATGCAAAAATATCACAATTACATGAAATCGATTTCCTTGAGAAAGAATACAAATAAAGCTAAGAAGCTCCCTTCACTACTTAGTAAGCCTTGGGATAATTTAATATATGCAAATGTATACCAAGTGCCGTGGAGGATATAAATTTTACTGAACATTAATTGGAAGTGATCTACGGTATCACGTTGGAGTGAGCGGGCCATTTCCAGTTTGYATTTATGCATGTGAAATGTGTCAGTGTGCACACAGATACACACGAGCACACAGCCCCGGCAGCGATTACCAGCGCTGAAAGCAATCACACGCTGCAGCTGACGAGTCAAAGATCAAGTAGAAGTTTTTTTGTAAAATGGGGAAAATCCTGCTTTGAATAACCAATGACTTGACCTTTGTCAGCTGTTAGTCTAGTTGGTAGCAATTATCCAAAGGAGATTAAATTATCAGTCTCAAGGCAAGGTACTTTGCATTTTGAACAAGAGCAGGGATTAAACACAGATATTTTCCGAATGCCAAGGGAGTTTCCAGCAGGATAACAATTTCACAGGAAAAGCACGCTACTGTGAATAAATTGCAGCTTTCTTCCCCCTTCCTTGCACTTTTTCCTTAACTTGAGAGCCCTGAGGAAAGCTTACAGTGGGCTGGTGACAGCACKACAGGCTTTTCCAGCAGGCTGCAAGCGGGACTGAAACAGCAGCACTCACTGCAAACCACGCAGGTGCTTCATCCTGCCGTGGGAGAGCCTTCACAAACACTGAGTGCCAGGTCACATTTCTAAGGTCTGACCCATTCCTGAATACCATCCATGGTCCCAAGGCTGCTCAGGAAT
>NW_026623496.1:293772-301620 GCF_030028575.1 Malurus melanocephalus | reverse complement strand
TGGGGGTGGGGTGGAGTGGGAATTGTTTCCTTAGAGTGTTCAGTTYTTTTCTTCTTATTTTTCCCCTCCTGTGCTTTTAAATAAGAGACCAGGCCAGTGCTCTGAAAGTCTGCAGGATGTGATTTGGACTGTGACAACCTATACAAGTGAATGAGCAGGTTAGTGGTCTTAATGTGGGTCCTTTGAGGGGTCATAGAGGAAATAGCTGTGCCATGMTTCCACAGTGCTGGGGGGTGGCTGGTTCTGGCCATCCTACCTTTACAGCAAGGCTTTGGTTTTTCAGCACATTGCATGAATGAGCAAACCCTCCAATTTACAGTTGGTAAGCAATCCTACAACCCTRGTCCCTAAATCTGTACATGAAATCACAAATTTACTTGAAGAAATTTTGTTTTCTAATAGATACAGCTTTGAGCATGTGGTGGGACCTGTGAGCTCCAGAGGTCCTTTCCACCCTGAGAAGTTCTGTGTAAATGGCATGGATAGGGCCATCATCTGTATCAGATCTGAATGGAGGGTTTAGGTGAATATTCAAAATAATTCTAAAATATTTTTATTAGAAAAAATATAGACTTGTAACCTGCTGACTCTATCCTGGAGTTGTCACCTCTACTGAAAATACTTGAAAAAACCCAGTCTATTTCCCTGCTGGGCACTGGCATTCAAATAAATTATGTAGTATTTAAAGCATGTGCTTGAATTTTTGAGTCCAGCATTTCAGTTTATAAATCGTGGGAAAGGGTTTTTGTTTTTTGGGGGTTTTCTTTTACATCTGTCATATACATCTTTCCATATATTAAGCATCTACCTCTTCACCTGGTGGTGGGCTGCAGGGAGCAGGATTTGCCCTGTTTATAGGGTKGGGTGCTGTGGGGTGCTCTGGCTGGCCCTTGGGCTTGGTGGAATGATGGCAAATGTCTGCAGTGAGTCCAACTGGATCCAGTGCTGATTGCATCTGAACAGTCCCCAACACCGGTTTCAAGATCCAGGCGAGGTTTTCTTCAATCCTGCTGCAGCAGCAGATGGCTGTAAACATTTCTGTAGCTGTTCAGACTCAAGTCAAGCTAGTTGAGGCAATGTGAAATTCTAGGTCAAAAGGTGAAATGCTGCTAAATTTAAGATTCAAGTTTATGCAGATGAGTAAATGGTTACTTGGCCTGTTTCCATTTCAGTCGCACTAAGTAAGGTATGGCTCTCCCAGCATGTCTCYCTGCCACAGCTGGATGTCACAGGCACTTCACAGGAGTTATGGACTGAAAGGGTCCTCCCCAAACATGTTTTCTCAAGTACACAAGCCTAATTGCTCCTGTGCATCCCGGCTTGTATCTAAATGTTTGGATTTGGCTCTGTAGGTTCACTTCATCATCCCTTCTACAGGATTAAACAGTGTATTCTTCTGTCAGTTTGTTCCTACCGCTTGTCTTCAAACAGTGGAAAAACCTGAGCATTAGAGAAGGTTAGGATAAGAATCCATTTGTAGATACACAAATATTTTTGATGGGATCCTCTCACTGGAAGAGAATGAGATTTTGGAACTTTGTTTCTTTTTTTTTTTGGTCAGAGCTTAAAGGGACAAAACTGAAGTATAAGCAGAAAAGTGGTGTTTTAAAGAATCTTTTTTGCACACAAGTACTCCTTCCCTGAGCACAGTGTTGGATGATTATGCTGTTGGCCCTTTCTGAAGGGTTGGAAAAATTTAAACAGCTCGCGAAACTCTTGGTTTGATAATTGCAGGTTGTCTGTGCAGTTCCCAGACGTGTTTAAATCATACTGAGTATAACTCCTCCATTCCTGCTTCCAGGCTGGTGTGTGGTTTGTTGCTGAGTAACTGCAGCCGTGGGATAGAGATGTCCAAATTTAGCAAAGGTGAGGTTATCTGCTGCAGTGACCCACGGCACAGGAGGCACAGATGAGGAGGGCTCAGTAAATACAGGAATCTTAGCCTGGTGCCTCCCCCATCCAATTGCTGCCACCCTGCTGATCCCCCGCAGTTGCTGTAGGTGATGCCAGGCACAAGCTCAATGTAAGATCTTCCTGCTGTGTCTGGGGATCTGGTGATCTACACTGTGAGGAAGAATTGATGGGAAAAATCTTGCTATCAAATGGCTCTTGATCACCTCCAGTAGCATTAACTTTCCAAGTGTGTTATTATCTCAGAAGCTATTTTAGGATTCTTGTTTTTAGAATTGATGACATCTTTCACTTGCTGGTCATCTCTGTATCTACTATTCCTTAGTAACACTTCAATACATTGTGCTGATATAGTGTATATCTTTAATATCAAACTAATACTAAAAGTTCCACTTTCAGTAGCAATTTGCAGTTAAATGTACTTTGTTTTATATATAGCCTTCTTCAGAACTGTTGGTGCTAAGATATACCACCGCTCCACTTAAAGGAATTTTTTAGGTGAGTTTAGTGAAATTACTTCTCAGACTCACCTTGATTTACAACTGCTTTCATACAAATCTGTCCCAAAAGAGCCAACTTGATTCCAACTTGATTGCTTTGTTCCTTCATTTTACCTTCATAGTTTTCTTTCTTTTTATTATTTTTCATTTTCTGCATGCTATTGGGAATTAATAACTTTGATGCTTGGTTATTACTAAAAAACTGATATCAAATCCTGCCTGACTTTCAGTAGTTCAAGGAGCAGATTTAGATAATACCTGGSTTTTGCCAGGTATTAATGTCTGATACTGAATGACAGTGGCTGAACATCCTAAACATGGGTAAAAAAATCAGCCCCTGTGTGGCACTGATGTGAAGGGCTCGGTTCATTACAAAGCCACCTCAGTTGATGTCATAAAGAGCAGATGGGCATCAGATGTTGCTTTTGTTGCTCTCCCCAGAAACCTCCCTCAGGGAGAGTTCTCTTACCTCAAACACTTGAARAAACCAACAGGTTGGAAAATACAACATTTTCTGACTGCACTGCAGACACCAAGGTTATCCAGATGAGCTGGAGCTGTKTGGGAATAGCACCCAAGGACAGAACCAGCGAATACAAGGACGTTAGTTATCTCCTTGCAGAGATTCTGCCTGGCTGAAAGCTGTGTAGGGGCTGGTCTGCTGCCCCAAGTCAGACGTGCTCCTTTCTCAGGTTTCCACTTGAGCCTTTCCTCAATAAAGAAAATGGAAGGAAATATCCTGGAGTTCATATAGTGGTATAGTTACATGTCATGTATACAAAACATGCTTTGTACAAATACAGCTGTATTTTCTGGAGAATAAATATGACCTTTGTGTGTAATACGAACATGCAAGGGCTGCATTATATGGGCAACCAACAGGCTGTGTCCTGAAAAGCTAAAACCTTTTTTTGGCATTAGGAATCTAACTTTGACCAGATGTTGATGGTAATTGAGTTGATATAGCATGATGGAAATTGCCCAGTGGGAAACAATTAAGCTTTTAAAATGTCACAACTTAAACCTTGATTTAATGTATTGCACAGAAGTGGGCATGACTTATATTTTTGATACATCCTCTTTTTTATTAGAACTCTGCAAAGCTAAGTTCTTCAGGTGCCTGTGGTGTGTGTGGTGGGTGTATTCTGGCTCTGGCATCATCAGWGCTAATTTTTCTGCTAACATCTCAGCTCATAGGAGCATAGAACAGGTTACCTAGGAAGGGACCTGGAGGTCACCAGAACAGGGCTGATTTAAAAAGGTTTATCAGGGTCTTGCCTGGTTGAGCCTATGCTGATATGTAGCACTCTAGCTCCTCTCAATTATTATTCAAAAGGTTTAAGTTAAAAAGTTTACTGGGGAAGCAAATTGAAGATTTTACATAGGAGCTGTGTGCACAAATAGATTCTTGCTAATGCTTGTGTGCATGTAATACACTACACTCAACCACATTGAGTAGGGAACTATTATTATGACCACACTTGAGAAAATATTTGAATTCAGCTTACTTTACGTAAACACTCTGACCTTAAACCTGCAGTAAATGGTAACATGTATAGCACAGCAGTCCCATTCTCAGGACAAATGCCTGAAGGGGCTTTCAGTGTTTCCATTCCAACCCTCTCAAGCAGGGGGTCATACCTTGGCCTAACATTTTTCTCTGAAATATTTTCTCTAAAGAAAATTCTGTGAAAACCTGCATGTTTAAAGGGGTAAAACTGCTCACCCTCCCTCATCACCCGAATAATTCAGTGGAGGAGAATTTGCACATGCCTCCCACACTCACCCCTGGCTGACTGGGCAGGTGTCAGCAGGGCACACCCAGGGGCCACTAAGAACAAACCTAATAATGCTTGAGACCTGTTCCATATGCATAAAGTCCTGGCTGAAACATCGTAGAGAAGCTGAGAAGCTGTTTGGAAATCTAGCCATGAGAAGCACATTAAAACGCCAATACTAATGCAAACCACATGGCTGAGACTTATTTAGCTATTTAGAAAACAGGAGCACTGTCCAGTACATGCCAGCAATGCTTGATTTCTTCCCTCACCTTCCTCATTTTATTAATTCCTGTTCCCAGGATGCTTTCAGCTGTGTTATGGCCCAATGATCTAACACCCGTAATTCCTGAAGCTTTTGCACTGCTTGTGTTTGAATCCCACCTTGAGAAGCCCACAGATAATATTCTTGTACCTGACACTGCTTCACACAAATCCAGCCGACAACTGAGAAGTGGAAAGTGTCCAACTGACCCTTGCATCTGATCCAGTTTTTCACGTCAAGGACCAAAGGCAACAGCAAGATATTTTGGGACCAGGACAGGATGTTAGCCTAGTGTGTCCTTCCCCGAGCACGGACCAACTTCAGAAGGACTGTGRTGACGAAGAAGCCATGGACAACCCTCCAGTGCATGGCCCTTTGTGGCAACAGACAGGCACCAAACCTTTCCTGGGTTCTGGGAAGCCGGGTAAGAGTCCCACGCTTTGCTCACATCTGACACTTCACCACAGCCTTGCTGAGCTCCTCTCCTTCTTGGCATAGCTGTGTTTAGCTGGAGAGATGGGAATGACATGACTAAGTGGCTTATGAGGAATTTAAAAAAAAAMCCAAGCAACTCACTATTTAAGTACACAAGATCACAGAGAGAGAGAACAATATTAAATAATGGATGTATTTTATTAATGAATTCAGACAGGCACCACTTGTGCAAACTAAACGTTAGCACAGAGACTTTATTTTCATGTTCACAGCAACTGAAATTCTGGAAGCTTGAATTTTAAACTACAAATGAAGAAACCTGTTGCAYGTATTCTGAAGTATTTCAATGTCATTACAGAATTAGTTCAGCAGTAGCAATAGCAAAGTATTCAGTCACTACAAAAAGCAGATCTTCTGATAATAACCAACCGCATGGTGCTAAACACACTTCAGCAAACGCAGGGATAAGCTTGGCAAGCTGCCTTAAAAAGCTGTGGGTCTGCCATGTGACAATGCTGCTCCGAGGAGAGGCAAAGGCAGGAGCMCCACAGCTGCAGGATCCATGGAACAAGTGACACACCCACCAACAACACTGATCTTAAAACTTTAAACTCTTCTGGACAAAGGCCTCAGAATTAGGGTGGCCGTGGGGAACATTTCATTGCAGTTTCTGTAGCTCAGCTGGTGGCCAATAGCTCAATCCCTTTGGATCATAACAAAGGAGCAAAAATGCAAATAGCTTGAGAGATTTTGGAGCTAGTTAACTAGAYGGGGTGCAGAAAAAGCTACAACAAAAGACAAGCAGGCAATTTCAGCTTTCCTTGAATTACTGAAGCTATCTARACAATATAAAAAATCCTGTGCACATGACAGTAGAAAAATTACAGGATGTTTGTCAACTCTCAACTAAATGAGCTGGAATGGTGTTCTAGGGAGAGACTGATGGGTCAGATAAACAGTCCCAGGGTGCATGGCCTGAAGGGATAAYATGGAGACAACACCTTAGAAAGAATCAAACAGCAGTTTGAGATGACTTATTATGGATGTTGCTCAAACATCCATATCCATACAGAAGCTTCACAGGCAATCAGCTAGTGCCACATTTAATATCTCCCACTGCATGGGGACAATATGAGGCACCTGCAGGGAAACTGCAGCTTCTCCTGGAAAGGCACAATCATGGTTTTATGAATTTCTGTAAACAAAATGGAGGGGAAACCTGGTTTATTTTTCTTGTAAGGAAGATACTAAGAAAACTATGTTGCAAAACCATACTTCTTTCCTTGCAAAACTATTTGGCTATTTCTTGGCRAGATAGATCAGTCTGTGCAAGACTAATTTACAACACTGTTGTGTGTATGAATAGCATCAAGTTKTATTTTGTGGCACAATTAAATAGAAAATATAAGAAATCTCCCTTCCCAGTAGCTCTGAGATCTTGAATCTTACTTTCTACTTATCATGCTTGTCATGTCCCAGTGTAATTAAAGCATCCACAGTCTAGGCTCTTATGAGCTCTATCGTCTAGTAAGGATAAAATATTAAAATTGCTCTAGTTTTTACATTTAAATTTATCTTCACAGCAATCCCCGTGGTGCTGGAGGACCACGCTATGAATAGCACCGAAATGCAGTCAGCAGACATTTCYGTGCTACTCCAGGGAAGGCACAGACAATTAATTGTCCCCAGTTTGCTCTACTGTCCATAATTATAGTTTTGAGTTTATAAATAACAAAGCATGATTTTAAGAACCAAAACAAACCCCTCAATTACTACAGCGTTCCTGAGATAATTAAGTCTCCAAATGTGGCTCTGTAGAAGGGAACCAAGGCTACACTGCAAAAGCCCATAACATGCAGATGTGCGTAAGCAGAGCAAAGCGACAGGATGGAAAACGTCACCAGGAAAATAAACTCTCTCATYATTATTTCACCGCTTTTTACCTAAAAAAACAATGGCCCATTGTCTCGATTCGCCCTATTGTTCTGTCGCATTTTTTTGTTACTGAAGGAACCAACAGTCAGTCAGTGAGAGTTTCCTGAGGAGTAGCAGCTTGGAAAGTTAAATGCAGTATCCTGTGMCTACGGCTTGTTTTGCTACAGGTTTAGGAAAAAGGCAGGAAAGTGAAGTTTACTGAGACAAATTAAAGCACACGGTTTACAATTCAACTTGAGTACCCTCTTCATGTGGAAATACACTCCACTGTTACAAGTATGGTAGTTAAAACCTGCAGAATGAAGCAGAACAAAGCTGTGCCCTGTCGCATCCCTTGATGGACGTTCCTCTGTTGTTACTGGGCCRTTGCGTACTGCCAGGGAAAAACTCTAGGTCGGGAGCCAGCACAGCAGGAGGCTTCATTAGCCATGAACAGGAGCAAAACAGTTCTTCAGAAGGAGCAGTGCCCTGTCTGAACAACCAGCTTCACCACAACAAGCACATAATCAGCTGGACAGCCTGTAACACACGCTGTGGATAAAGGCAGACCTATGGATACAAGACAGCCRCGGCTTAAGTGTTTCAAAAGATCTTTGCCCAACAAGGAAACAAATTATACATTAAAAACCTTTTATAAAATACATGCTCTGTTCTTTCTCTGTTTAATATCTTCCTTGCTTGAAGCTTGGCTGTCGCCCAAACGCATCCAGAGCAACGCTTGATGATAACTCAAAAATGTGCAGTTAATCTGTGTGTAGTTTCAGCTCGTGAATGCCAGGAGCAAAAGCGTACTTTTCAGAGAGAAATAGACTTGGTCACACAGCATAATCATGTTTATGCAAGTTTTTAGATAGCCAAGATAAAGGAAATACTTCTGTACACTCCTCTGAGAAAAGGCAAAAACTCTTGAGTTGAAAAACTGCTCTTTTTCAATGTCATTTTATCCACAAACGAGCGTAAGCCCCAGTAGAGAGCTTCCTGCATGACAGCAAGTAACACTTTAGCTTGCTGGGGTTTTTTTGTT
>NW_026623496.1:166696-293674 GCF_030028575.1 Malurus melanocephalus | reverse complement strand
ATCACAAAAACTAGTTTGAAGAAAGAGTAAACTTTTGCTCTTTGGTCTATCTTGACATTCCTCCAGAGACACATAACAGGAATACTTCAGACTCATTTTTTGTCTCCTACTTGCAGGAAACAGGAAAGTTGCAGTTCTTAATTTTCAGGCTTCTGAAATGACAAAGATAAAAAATTTATACACTGAAACAAGGTATCTTTGCTTTCTTTAAAGAAACAAAAAGAAGTCACAACCTAAAATGAGTACTTCAGTGAAATTGGATATTTTTTTCTTAACCATAATAAACAAAAATGTAGTTATGCTATATACACATCTTATATATTATCTGTGTAGCCCTACTAGGTGAGAAACAAAAATGCTCATATTCCAGATGATCCAGACTTCAGACTGCATATTACTGTAATAATTGCTGAATGAAAGCCAATGCTGTGGAATGAGACTAAAATCAGGCATTTTTTTGTTCACAGGATCAGTTTTGTGGATGTAAAGGAAAGGTCTTAAAACACTTCCTATTCGTATAGAAATTAAATATCTGAACAAATTAAGATGAAAACATCTAACAAATAGTTTGCAATTTTAGAACATCAGTTTGGTGTCCGGCCCTAATGCACTTCTTTACAGCCATGAAGATGCTCATGGGCAGAGCTTTGTGATTCCTCTCACATTGAGAAGATCTCCAAGGGTGGCAAAGGATCCATACTGTGTATTAAAGTAATTCCAAAGCTTTGGCAGTTTTTAAGAGCAGAAGAGTGCGAGAATCCATCAAACACTGTGACAGTGGCAGCCTTACTGAGTCACAGCCAACTGAGGAGAATGATTTCGCCCCACTACCATCAACCCAGATACTCAAAGCCAAATTGCCACAGTAAGAGCAGGCACCTACTGCCACTGATTAAATTAGAGGGCTCCTTAGAGCTCACAAGGTCCTTAACAGATTTTACTTGTGCAGGTCAAGTTCATGACTTCCCCTCACTGTGCAAATAYTACTTAAAAAAAAWAAAAATTCTTCCCWTTGGCAGACTTGTCTCCATGTAAGTCTTACTCTGACTGGTGTTCTCTACAGACAGCTGCTGAGGAAACAATTCCAACTTTTAAAGTTCTGAATCAGTCCTAATGAGCTGCCCAACACCATATTACTAGTACTATTATATCATACACTAAAATGCAGAAGAATTCAAATTAAGTGAAAAGAGGATCCCTCGATCTGCCATCATAGAAACAAGCCCACAGAGACCTCACAGTATCACCTGCAGTGTGGGTTCACTTCAGTGAATGTGTGAAAACAAAGGATACTACTAAACTTCTCTACAGGAAGTTGGGAGTAAAGACTACATGGGAATATTATTTCTCCCTTCTTGCAAAATTAGCAAATCTAGCACGTGARCCAGATGAATTTTAGAGCTAATCAACACTTGTGTGGTGCTTACTGGGTATTACTATGCTCTCCAGGCATTTATTTAGATAATTGAAAGTAGAAACACAGGTGAGTATGTGCCTATGTTGATGAAAAATATTTATGATCAAGCTATTTTTTCTTTAAAAGGCTTAAACTTAATGAATTATTCATCTGTCAATGCCRACAATACTGAAATAAAAATAATTTATTAACAGTTGGATATGCATGCTATTTCCTACCTGACTATTATGCTTTTGTGACTTTGTTAGCATTTCTTTTTACATCTGACAAAACACCATCACTGACTAAAAGCTGAATTTAACATTTTCATTTAATGCACAGCTTCCAGTGAAAGGCCTTCACAATTGGAATGGAGTATTTTGTCTGCTTAATTACTGTTGTTCTTCAAAACTCATCAATCAATCCAAGTTTGGATGGAATTGTGGAAGACTAGGCAGTAAACACCCAATTAAGCAGGCTCTGTGAATCTGCATATAGATTTTACATTAGGTTTTTACAGTCATTTCAAATGATTCAGGAGCAATTACATGGCTGACACATGATGAATCAATATGTATGCACRGAGCTGCCAGATGTATTGTGCATATCAGTAATAAAAATGGGATRTGTGCCAAGGGGTGGTATGTGTAACACTAYCCAGCCTCACAATAGTCAGGGGTGKTTTGCATGCAGGGTAGCAATTACCTGAGCATGCAGGTTAACTTTCAAGCTAAGTGCTTTTTACCTGTCTTATCTGGCACACACAAACTGGCAGAATCTGCTCTCGCTGGATGAACATTGTGGCATTCAAATGTGGGCAAGTGAGCAGTTGACTTGGTCTGGCTGGGTTGTGCAGAGCTCTCCCCTCCTCCAAACAATCCATCAAAACACAGAAAACAGTAAATGAAAGCCCTTTCTCTCAATCCACAGCAGGCAAGGATTGCTAAAGCAGGGCTGAAGCACCTGGGCACATCCTGAAAGCTCTGGCTGGTCCAGGGTGCCATCACAGTGCTATTAGCTCGCAGTAATATCATTGTTCTGTCTTAAAAGAAAAAACCCTTTTGCTCTCCAGACCAATCTACTGGGGGAGAGAGCTAAGTGATGAAAGGAGAGAATCCCATCACAGGCACACATGGTTTGTTTCAGTCAGGGTTACATTCTCTTTTACTCCACTTATTATGTTAAAAGGTTAAAATGGAGTAGCATGAAATATTTTCATAACATCTTGTATTTTTAAGTGAGGAACATGTGCTACACAAAATTAAAGCAGGACACCAAAAAGATTAAGTGCTTAGAGAAAGGGAGGAGGTGGTGGGGGAACTGCATCCTTCGAGGAAAAGGRAAAGAACCCAGCATGAAAAACAGGCTAAGGGGACAGCTTTGTGTTCCTGAAATGCTTATTACCCTTGGAGAGAGATGACACCAGTTATAAAAACAAAACATGAAAAAACAAAGCCAAGCTCATGAACAAACGGAGAAACATCTTCCCTGATAACCAGATAATGACAGGCACACACTGCCACGTGAGTGTAGTATCAAAGAGTATTTTTTTTGAGGTGAGTAAGATGACATGGTTTCTTCAGACTGGCTTTTTCCATAGCCAAGGGCAGWACAGTTGCAGAGCTGGTTCCTCCTATGCCAAACTGGCAGTGCCAGGAAATCCAACAGGCATCTTTGGTGGACACCAGCAAAAGGCCACTCACCATTCAGCCAACGAGAAACCCACGTAATAAGGTGCACATGATGAAACATTCCCCCAAAGTGTGTGAAATCCTTACTGAAACCAGAGCCCTGATAAACTCCTGACAACCCTTCTTACCCACACATCASGCACAAACATCCTCCCCCAAGCTGGAACAGGAAAACAAAGGCTGTTGACCGACCTGAATTTGGACGTCGCTCTCAAAACAATCCTTTCACTTGCTCTGTGATGGGGTCAAGGTCAATGTCATAGAAGCATGGCCTTGTGGGCAGCCCTGGCATGGTGCTCATCTGTGGAAACAATGGCATTCAGTTACACTCCTGCACCTGTAAGCAGATAATCAGTCTACCCTTGCATGTAAACCTCAGATTAACAGAAAGGCTGGYTTGTTCAACACAGGCTCGACCACAGATATGATCTTCACCGCATTTTTTGTTCCTGTTAAAAATGTCAAACTTGGTACTTTTTGGATGAATTTTTAAGTATGAGCTTCKAAAAGACAGGAAAGAGAAAACAAAAGCCACAAAATACAGGCTAGCACAGCAACCTAAGAATAAATTCTGTAACAAAATGAGCACGCTTTGGGACTTGCTTTTTCCTCAAAATATTTATCCAGAACATTTTTCCATTTATATCTCCCGAACAAAAAAATCACACAGCAAAGGGCAAGGATGTAATTGTCTGCATTACCTGGTGATATGAATGTGTTGAACTCAGACCTCTCCCACAGAAAACCGGAATATAGAAGCAGAATTAATCRCAACATTTACCTAATGTCAGGAGCAAATTGAAATAGTTCTACTAAACATACAGGAATTACAGCTGAATCCTAATTTAGTAGTTAGAATTAGCAGGTTGAGATATGAAGCTAAAGCAACCCAATTATCTCAAACTACGCAYAATTAAGATCCTGATCTAGCATAAGACACTATCATCTACATACTTTTAAACATGTAAATAGTTTCATGGCATTAAATTACATAGTTAACTACAGCTCTGCTACTTATACTATTATTTGAAACTGGCATTTTAGGAGCAATTAAAGGCACATGACTGACATGGAAATCTTGAGGTGCTGATCCACAGCAGTTTAAACCCCTTTAATTCAGAGGTTCCCCGGCTTCCCAACTCCCTGCCTCAGGACTCCTYTCTTCTCCCTTGCAAAGGAGTTGTCTGGAGAGCAGATTTGGCAGAATAATGTTGGGTTTCATTTTCTCCTGTTTCAGCTTCTCAAGCCAGGAGGGGCTTCTCCAAATCCAGTGCCAGCACTGGAATGGGGTAAAGGCTGTGGCTGTGGGGCAGTGTTAAAACAGGACCAGTTCAGATCAACTTGGGTCTCTTTGGATTCACACCCTGAATATCTCACTGGATTTCCACTAATTCAAGGAACTTTAAAAATAGCATTTGGGCTTAATGACTCCTTAAACCCTTTCARTATCTTTACCTCAAAAGTGGAGAATGGCCCTGCTGTAATAGGCCCTATGTTAATACCTAAATTGATGAAAGACCTTACGATCTTTGGAAATAAATCTGGAATTCAACTTAGCTTGACTGTTTGTTGGCTGACAGTCTTTAAGCATCAAAACTTATTTGCTAGATTTTGAGGAACAAACTTTTAGCTGGGGCAAGTCAGAAGAGTTCCTTAAAAGTGGTGGTTAACCAGATCACAGGAGGCAACCTTCAAACATGGCTGTGTAGAAAAAAAACCCTACACCAATCTGAGTATCAGAAATGCTCAAAATCTGCAGAAAGGGTCAGATTAGGGTATGTCTTCATGAGTGAGCTGAAATATCTTGCTGAAAGGGGACAGTTTCACCCTGGGAACCCCTGGGATGATTCCCCCTTKGAGCTGGCTCTGGCACTCATCTTACTGCAGCCAGCCTTATCCAGCACACCAAACTGATGTCAATATGCGTTTTTGGGGCCAAGGTTGGCTGGCTGATGAAATAAATTTGCTTTCTCATGACCAGATCACCAGCAGGCCCCAGACTGCACCAGGGGAGCAGCCAGAGTACGCTGTGGCTGCTGTCACCACCAGCTTTCCAGCAGAGAACTCCGAGCCAGGCAACTTCCTCCCTCTATCCCCCCTGATTCCCCAAGCAGCACAGCTCAGCTGCGGTGTTTGCTGGCCAAAGGCAAGCCCCAACAGGCTAATTGGCCTCMAAAGAGGAAAAACACATGACCACCACCCTAGCTGCTCCAGAGGGCCAGACTTGCAGGGCTCCCTCGCTGTGGATCAGACTGTGTTTCACTCTCTCAACCTCATCTGCTGCACATTCAGTGAAGGGTTCAGGATCTCCCTTTTCCTTCAGCTTTGCTCCAAACACTCCCCTAATGACTCCATCATGGGAATACAAACAAAATGCAAAACCTCCCCACCACAGTCCCCTTTACTCCAGAATCCTGCTGCCATTCCTGAGGTTAATCCCACACGGAGAAGGGGGAAAGGAGCCTGGGGGAGCTCAGTACTCGTGCAGCCATCATCTCACTTGAGATCTAGCTCAGAGGAAAAACAATGCAACRAGCTCTTCTAGTGGCTCAGTACATTTCCTCTGTTTTTAAATATAGTCCTTCCTGATGTTTTGTTATGGTACATAGTAAGATTAAAAGACAAAATTGTTGGGTTGCATTGACCAAACCCTGCCTCTGACTGCATGACATCATTTATTGGCTGACATTGCCTTGGCATTTTAGCTAASTACTAAAACACCTTGCTACTATTCTTTATCCATTGGCCTCGGTAGTTGGACTGCTGCATCATTWGGGTTACTTAATTATTTTCTGTCTCAGATTCCTCCCATTTTCTGAGTTAATGTTTGACAAGGAACTGCCTTAATGAATTGCATATCACTGGGAGGGGAATGAAAAAATTGCCAAAGACAACTTTCTGGTTACTCTGTGTATGGCAGTTCAACATCTGAAAGTAAACTCCCAAATTCCAAGTTGGTTTTTTTTTTTTTTTTTTTTTTTTTTAATGTAGCCATTTTAGGGAGTTTTCCCCTATTTTTTAAAGAGAAATATTGAATAAAAGTCCTAATATGTAGGACTTATTTTTTCTTTCATAGGCACAGTTCTACACCAGTATAACTCCACTGTAAGCTATKACATGAAAAAATTGCAAATATCAAACCAGTTTATTGCTGGTTTGGGAAATACAACTATTCTCATACTGAAAACTGAAGTCAACAAAAGGGAATAGGATCATTTGAATTAAAACCATTGCTGCATAAAATGAAGTACRAGGCAAAACACAAAAATACCATCAGAAGAAACACTTTGGGACAAATMCTTATGTGAACTGCAGACTGAAAATAAACAGGTACTGTCATTTTTCCCATGACCCAGACTTCCAAAAAGGCAAAGCCATGYAGATTTATGATCATTACTCTCTGYTCTCATTATCTGGGCACTCACAGGTAAAACRCAGAAGAATCTGTCCCTTTTTCATTACTTCAAGGTCAATAGGAGGAGATGGCTGGCTGGCTGAGGAGATTATTACCGATTACTCTCTCTCCAGYCCTCCATTTCTCTCCTTCAACCACAAAGGCAGGAAAGAAAAGGGKGCTCAGTCTGCTGCAAGGCTGCAGYGAGGCTTCCCYTGACTGGCATTCCAYGTGGCTGSAAGCTCAGAAARATCMTTTTCCCTCCCAGTGTTTTCCATGATGCTGAATGAAGGCATTAATGAGTGAGTCTTTATTCCGAGCATGATCCAGAGGCATCCCTCTCCCTGACCTCAGTAACCAGAACCCAGATTTTTGTGCACAGAAGGGGAAAGCCAACCTTTCCCCCAGCTTAGCACATACTGCACCTGCACAGTGCCCAGCAGACCATCTCCACCCCTCCAAGGCTTTCTGAGATAACTACTTCCTAAAATTACTTCAGTTCTAAAACTTGAAATAAGGAGAATGAACAATGAAAGATAAATAAAATATTTATTTTATTTTATAAATATAAAAAATATAAATCGGTTAGGTAATTAGCAGGTATGTACAGCCCGAGAAAAACCCACAGAAATTTGTAGTCATACAGCACCTTGCTTGGCAGCTCATAAAAGATACATCGTCTGTATACTGTCCAGAGATCAGCACAACTCTCCACTCTAATATAACAACATTTGGGTTATAGATTGGTAGCCATTCAACATCGCACAGCGCGGCTGTGAGAACAGAACAGGTGAGAAGCAGAGAATGACAGCACATTAGCCACCAAAAATCACAGACTGGATTTAGAGATCTGAAATAATCAGTGCCTAATTTGAACAAAACTGCTACTGTCACACTTTCCCTGGGAGAAGGAAAATACAAGGCATAAACTTGTCACCTTAAGGCTTAATGCAATTCTTATGAATGCTTTATAAAGGAAAAAAAGGAAAAAGAAATTTTACAAGTAATTTAGGAATTAATAGGAAATAATTTTGTAGGAATAGACTCTACAAACTCTGCAACTGTCCGTACATCCATGAGAGTGAATCAACTGCGGAAAGAAGATGTGAAAAATACAATGCTATTAACAAATACGGCACACTGTGTTTAAGAGGTAAGTGCAGCAAGTCTTACAGTCAGCTTATCCTAAGGATCATTTCCACTCCTAGAAATGCATGACTGGTGGAAGATAAAATACAATTTTAGTTAAGAATGCCTCAAGGCTACTGTTACCTTAGACATTTACAATCCTCCAGCAGTTCGCTTACATGACTGAACAAAAAAMCATAATGAGCTTCCTTACAAATGAAGAATGCCAGTTATTTTCAAGGATATGAAAGTGTTGCTCCACACCCTCTCCAAGAACACATCCACTGTTACTGCAATTTTAATTTAAATTACACTTACGTGTTGACTTGTAATGTTAGTTGGCCATGAGATCTATGTAAGAGTTGCACAGTCAAGCATTGAGACTCTGCTAGCCAGGCTTGTTATGGTCCCAAGAGAACTGTGCTGCTTAGCTTCCTTTTTTTTTATCATACAAATGCCTATCAGTGGTTGACATATCCTGCATTTAAGTGTGTATCCATTCATATATGTATCTATATTTTTTTGTTTATCTATATGGAAAAGTCCTAAAGAACCTGAGATTGCCTTAACAGGGTTAGCACAMTGGCATGATTTGCAAAACAGATGGTCCTGAGGATGACATCCAACTCATGTTTAGTGTCTTTTTCACCTATAAGACAAGATGTGTCTGTTTTACAGGCATAACATGGTTTCTGTTGAATAGAGAAAGAAAAGTAGAGGAATCTGTATGGCAAACTGATTAGGAAATACTGAAAAATCATCAAATAGCTTGTGAGGAAACCTCCCTGTTCTGTGGCTTATGGAGTTAATATTGTGTTTGACAAGAAATGCAAATAATTCACATTATTTAATTATATCCTTTTGTTAATTAAAYAAGCTATGACAACCCACAACCATTTCAAACTTGAAATACTGCAGAAAACAGATGTTGTTTCTCAAGAGAATCCAGCATGCACATGACTGCGGATAACTCCTCAATAAAATCTGATGGGATGAATTGCACATCCCACACTCCCTCAGCAAGAAACAATACAAGAGGAAACTCAGGAGATTTATAAATAGTGCTATAAACCTGTATGCATTATGGTCAACGTGCCAGAATTTGTTGGAATCCTGAGGCACGGCACGAAGGAGCTACGCTTCAGGGTTTCAGTAACGTTTTCTAGTGTGAGTTAAGAGCTCTGGAAGGCAGATTCACCAGAAATTTGCTCCCCTTCAGTGCATCTGTCAGTCTCAGGGCATGYAAAGCTGAATGGAAGAATTTGAAGAAATCCTTCCACGTTTCCAGTCCTGCCTGCCTTTAGGCTTTGTCTTGAGTGCCAATTACTCCCACTGGCAAGTGTGGTGCTGGCCGTGCACTGGAAACAGGCACTGTGGGAATGGCATCCACGGAGCAGGAGAGAGAGATCAACAGCCACCTCACTGCACTGCATGGCTGGAGAAATGTGTGCAGATCTTTCTACTGGATCCCTCAATATCCCTGCACTCTCAATTTTAAACCTGTACTTGGAGACGTTTCATGAGAAATGTTTCATGAATTTCCATGCAGTGAGGGTAGCGAGTAGGACTACAGCACTYGGAAGCATGTGACTGTGCAAACATTTCCAGTGAGGAGTAATTTACTTCATCTTCAAACTGGACTGTTCTACAGCACACAGAGGCATTCAGTGTGCACTGAAAWGGGTGCAGAAAAATTAGGCAGCATGTACTAAGTATCTTCAGGATCAGCCTGAAGTTTGTTTCACCGAACTAGAAAATTCCTCCAATTACAAGAACATCAGAATGAAATGGCCAAAACAAAATAAGTACAATGCAATCTTTGTCTCACCTACTCACCATGAATTACAGAAGGGAACGATATCCYAGCAAAGCCTGAACTGATGCTCAAGTGACCTTTTATCACCTCTTAAAAGCAAACACACTTCCAAATCTCATACTAGGAAAAGCAGGTGCACAACTGAGGCAAGTTCGTGCTTTCTTCAAAAAATATCAATCTTTACAAACTAATAAATTCAGTTTTGGAAATGGCCATTTTTTTTTTTAAATTTACTTTAATAGCTACATAACGTTTAAGAAAATACTATCATTTTTCATTGCCTGAAGATAACAAGCATTTCTAAAAGCAACTAACTAATGATTTTTAGTCACTGTTTATTTTAAGTAATGGTTTACTTGTAAGTTTTAATGACAATTTGCCAAACCTGATGATGGCCAGAGGAGTTAGGGAGAGTGAAGATTGTATTTCCTGCTCAGGAAGTATTTAACAAAAAAGGATCTTGTTGCAATGTCTAAGAACAACCACAGCAAGAAACTAAACACATTAGCAGCTTTWAAAATTATTAAAATAGTATTTGAAAATACTAAGCTGATGCTACCCTAACATATTGCTGCAGTATTCCTTGCAATAAATGGTTCTTTTTCACTGGCATGTTGACTGATATCAGGTGCAGAATTCCATCTGGCATCAATTATTGTATTATAATTGCTTCTTACTTTGACATTTACACATTCTTGGCAATTGTTCGATTTTTGTGAAAGGATTTACAACAACAAAATGCATGGACATTGCTCCTCTGCTCTCAGCATCTGGATGAAGTTACAAAAGTACTGAATATTGATTATCCAACCCTAACTGGCTTTGCTGCCATGTGCTCAAGGTAGACAGAAGTAACTTGTGCCCTGCTCCATGCGCTGAGGGACCACTAGGATCACTCAGAGACCAATTTCTCATTTTGAGTGAAAATGATCTGAACCCAAAAGTGATTTCCTGGGCACCCTAGGGGAAAAAAAAACCAAACACAATTGTGTACATCTGTCCAGTAAAACTTTTGGAGAGGTCTCTGGGTGTACATCCCAAAGGAAGGAAGGGACACGAGGAATTGGTCAATGCTTGGTTGGCCAAGCTCTCAGTGGATCAGTCAGCATAGTTACCACTGGAACCCAAATGCTGCTGTTAGTGAAGTGCTGAAGCACTGAAGACCCAGAAAGAACATTTTTCTAGCTATTAAATAAAATATTTAGGAATAGATGTAATCTGTAAAAGAATGAGCRATTTCCCCAATTAAGTAAAATATTTATGACTCACATATATGACTGGAACTCCTCTTGGCAGACTTCTCTCAACTCATTTTCATCTCAAAATTTATAAAACCACACTTGAAGCAGAAGAAAATGGTCCCCRTGATAACAGCACAGTGGAAACAAGAAATTAAATTTTAATTGAAAAATGCACCTCTCTGAGGTAGCAYGTTAGATGGTGTTAGTGGAGTGTACTACACTCTATACAATCCACATTATATATTCTATACCACACACCATGTTCCACAGAGTATTCTGCCCTACACAGGGGAGTTGATAAACAAAATGCTACAAAAATGAATGCTACAAAACCCAACTTAACCAAACAACACCTTTAAAAAACAACCATTCATGAAGGAAATAAAGGGGGAGAGAAAAAAAAAGAGGACTACACATTCCAGGTGACTTGTTCCAAAACACTTCCTTTGTCCCAGCCCACTCAAATCCATTTCCAGAAGTGATTGCTCCCTTGACCAAGGCCTACATCCTGATTTTCCTTTCCCCCCTGGGCTTTAGACAGAATCCCTGGCAGACGATTTTTGCTCACTGCCTCTTGTACAAAATCACCTCCTCATCCAGAAGAAATCCTTCCCTGTAGCTCAATCCTGATGTCAGACGTTCCCAGGGCCATTCCCATTCTTGAAAAGTGTCCAATATATCAGACAGTGCTGGAAACATGCCTCTGAAGGAATAAATCCAGAGGATAAAGGCCTTTTTCTCAAGTGCTGTTTCAGCAACAGGAATATTTGAAGCATATGATGCTCATGGGTATGTAATTCTCCCGCTTTGTTCAGTATTCAGGTCTCCTGGTAAAGAGGTGGTGTCCAAACTGTGCCAGCAGCTCAGTTTCTGCTGAAAACAGAACAAGTTTTKTGGTATTTGGAGGGGACAGGTCTTGGGTGGCCCATCCTAGCTGCCTTCTATTTGCTCAGGGACCGTGCACCTTTCATTTTCTCTGAAACCTGTKTATTTTGTACCAAGTGCTTCTTTASAAGTGCTGTTCTGCAAACCCTGGGAGCAAATCCCACTTTGTGCTGCTGCTCTTCATTATGACATTTTGGTTAAAAACTTCATGACTTTGAGAAAACYTCAATTACAGCCCAGATTTGGAGATGGTGGCAGCAGTAGAGTATGTGAAGCAAATGTGTGTGCTCAACATGGGACAAACTTAACCTTTCTCAGCATGCCATACTTGAAGAGCATCAGGAGCATCATCCAGTCATTTCATGGCTAATTACAACATGAAAAAATCCAAGAAGATTGTATAATTATGATGAATAAAAGTGCATTAAACTGCTGCCCCTCTTGATTACAATGATACCGGAGTAAATAAAGTCCCCTAGGAGACATCGTATCACACAAAGATGATGTGTGTGTGTGTAAAACTGCCAAATTGGCTTGGTCTCGTTACTTGATTTAAACTCAGTGCCAGTGATGATTGATCTTTGTGATACCAAAGGGTATTAGATTTTTGGAAACCATCTCAAAACAACAGAAGTGGAAATAAGTGGTAGAAGAGGTGACCATACTTTGCTAATCCCACCCACGTAGACACAATCTAGTTTTCAGGACCAGAAGTAATAAAAGCTAGTATGTACACTTCACAAGTGCAGTTCAGCTTTCTGGTCTGTAGATATCATGCAAAGTGACAGAAAAAGAGCCTGGGAAGCTTGTCTCCAGAGAATGATCCACTGTGGTGGGCACCAACATTATCAATCACTATCATTGTGCTGTCATCATGTACAAACCTTGACTTGTGAGCATCTCTAATCATGTTAGATCAAGTTTCTATACATACTTTCTCAAGTCACTTCACAATTGTTTGGATGAACAATTTAAATKATTTGCTCTTTGTAACATTTAATACACATTACTTCCTGACAGACTGAAGCAAACAAGAAATAGACAACGGCAAAGGAGCACTTTACACTGTAATTTTGGATGAGGGTGCTTTCTAACCCCTACAGTTTCTCCAGAGTTCTCCATTCTCCAGCACATTACTATTTTGATATGCTCAGCCAATGCCATCTTAGCTGCACTGAGGAATTAAAAACCTTTACCCTTCTGTTTGTTCCTAACCCAGAAGATCAGAATGGATCCAGCTTGCATGGATACAAGAATGCCAAATTGTTAAACTGTCTGTGTAAATCAGATATTCTCAGTCACAATCCCTTTGCAGATCTCTGGCAATACACATCATTCAGTAAAGTGTGTCCACTAGAATTGTACCAGAATGGACTGCAGTCCTCTTTGACAAGGAACAAAATAGAAAAAAGAAGGATGTTACTTAGATCAGCAATTTTCCTCCTGTAGTCTATTGAACCACTATTTTAAGAAGTCTTCACAAGGCTGCTAAGAAAAGCAAGCCTTGAATGACCTATGCTGGAGCTCACACTTCTCCTGGAAAATGGAGGCACATAGAAATGCTTGGAAAAAGGCTGAAAGCCAGTGACTTGTGATGAACTCGAGTGCACAGAAAAGCCAGCTCCTTTGTAACAGCACTAATAGCTGCAAGGAGAAAGGGAAAAATTCTAGCCATGAATGTCAGACTTAGCTCTCTTATGGCAGTGTTGATTTTCAAAGTTTCTCTAAGAAGATACTAAAGCCCTAATTTCTGTCCACTGAGAGAGAACCATGAGTTAACAAGCTGCCAAGACAGAATTAATTGTCAAAGGAAATCAAATAAAATTTCGTTAACTGACGGAGAGCACAATCTTTATCCTACAAACATGTATTCCTACATAATACAATAAAGATTTATGTATTTTTAATTTTAAAATAAAATTATTCTCAAAGTACTTACACATATTAATGAAACACTTCAAGTACACCTGGGACCACTTGTCCACTTTAAATTGTTAGATAGAAGCAGAGAAGGCTAAAGGATTTGCCAAAAGGAGTCAAGGTGCTGCCAGGATAATGGAACTTGAAATAGGTAACTGATTCTCACCTTAGTCTCAAATAACTGAAATGCAAAAATAACASTGCATGAAACACCTTTTTCAATTACATAATGAACGCTGTATCAGCATTTTTATACAACTTTCCCCATTTCTCACAATTTGCTCACTATGAACTTTCAGTAAGTCATTTCCCTAACCACRGTTTCTGCAATAAAACAAGGGATAACAATATATTCACAAAAGCAACAAAAATGTTGTTAAACCATCTAATTAAAATCAACTCTATTTGGAAACACAGTTTTCCAGTCCAAAAAACAAACCAACCCCCAAACAAATGCTTTGTGGGTAGTATTTTTCCCAAATSCAGTATATGAAAGGACAAGAAAAAGGGGAAGGTAATGAATTTCTGTATTGCAACACAAATTAGTAAAATGATGTTTTATTGTGACAAATGTCTAGTATAGGCACAATCTATGGAAACTTCCTTTCAAGCACTAAAAAAATTGCAGAAGTACCACCACCATGGAAAGCTTTTTGTGCACATACAAAAATCCAAAAAAATACTAGAAAAAATTAAAAATCAGCTAGAATATACTCTCTCTAGTGCCAAAATGAACAAACTAGCAGGCAAAGCCATAAGCTTTATTTACTCTTGTAGTATAGCCCCCCCAGCTCTTCCTAATCAAAACAAAGMCAGTCTGCAATGAACTTTCATTTTTGGCAAAGAAATCATTTGCAACTCCACTGCTCAGCCAAGGCATAACAAACACACTCCGTAACACATTCACTAATGTCCAACCTTCCTCCTTCCCTCCTGGTGACCCCACAAATAAAGATGTCCCCAAGATGGCACACCAAACTCACCTGGAGATCTGCAGGGCCCCCGTAATGTGTTGCTACCCACCTGCCTGGGCACTTTCCTTGAGGAGAGGCTGCTGGTGAGCAAGAGTCCTCTCCCTYGAATGCAGCCTTGGATCCTGCTGCAATCTCATCCTCAGCATCACCTCCAGCAACAGGAATTCATGTAGCTATTCTCATTGGAAAATTACTTGTTTATTTGYAGGAAAAGGCTGCTTTATCTTTGCTCCCAGACTACATTCCTCAGACTGAGAATAAATACTGACTGTGAATCTATTTTAAAATTGATTTTATTTCTGTGAAAGTTACCAAGAAATTAAGGCTTTTTCTTTTTTCTTTTTTTTTCCTCCTCCAGAGAAAATTAAAGAGATAAAAAGCTTCASAAATTCAGAAGGAGCTTATTTGTGCTGTCACAAACACGCCTTGATCCCATTCTGGACAGATTACCTGCAGAGTGCTTATTTTCCMTGTCTACTCCCTGCATCACATCTTTACTACAGTGCCAACTACAATGGCATTGATGCTCTTTCCTGCAGTCTGGAGCAGAGCTCCACAGTCAGCACAGCTCATTCAGGGTCTCGGGCACAAAGCAAATGTGACACATGCAGTGCCAGCAGCACGATGCTGTTTCTCCCTGGTGCATACAGAAAGGCTCTGCTCTGCTCCCTGTGCACCACTGCATGCTCTCTCTCCTTTGTTTTTCCTTTGCTGCAGCTGTTCATGACCCTGCAGGACAGAGCAGAGCTTGTCCCCAGCCACAGCCAAAACACAGGAATGAGAAAGAGCTATCAAAGCTGGAAGAAGGTGGAAAGTATCTGTATCGACTTTGCTTTATTTGTTTGTGAGCATCACCTTTCCATTTAACTCAGTCTCGTAACAAAAGCTGCCAGTGCCTTGCTTCCCACACRCACGGAGCAGCAGGGCATTGAGCACGCAGGAAAGCTGGCGCAGTGTGATCAATGAATACACGAGTTACACGCTTTAAATCAGCCAGAAGGCAGGCAGGGAGCRTGTTYSTCCYGTGTCACAGCAAATGTGCRTGTCCCAGGRCTTTGTCTCRCRCTGTGGCTGGTGCCAGATGCTCTAYGGAGAAAAGCTAAAACCATGGAGGTTGACAAAACAATCTCTGTCCAACTGCGAGCTGATAGCTGAAGACCAACTGAATCCTTGGACATTATGCTCAGCATTTTTTTCCAAATTACTTCTATTAATTACAACCCTGTATATTGTTGATGGCTATAACCTTGCAGAAGTCTTGTTAAATTCTTGGACTCAGTGGCTTTCCTGTGTTAATGACTTCCACATTTTAATCACATGTGAGAAAGTATTTCCTTCTTTTATAGAGGTATTAATATAGATGCCTGGCAAAGTCTCTTCACAGACTGAAAAATCTTTTAAAGAGCAACTAGTTTCCAGGCAGAATGGAGAAGGCTTCAGATAACCTTTGTATTATGCATAACACCACAGGGAYAAAATGCAGATATAAATAMAAGTCTGTGAAATTCACAAGATTTYGGATTTACTGGTACAAATTCGATAYGAACATAGCAACTTAAAAATTCTTGGCTTTCTCAGYACTTCAAATATTAGAAACATGGTAACATGTCAAGAGTCTTAGAACTGTTTCTCTGAAGAAACAGAATGATCCACAAAGTCTTAATTAAATGGAGAGAAAGAAAATTATCAAGTTGCTAAAGAGTATGAACCTTTTGCCAAACTGATTCAGGRATAAAAGCAGAGCTCTGGTTCTATCAATTAGCTCTAAACGTATTTTAAGTCAGCAAGCCTATGTAAAATATTACACATTGTACTGTGTGCAAGCTGATATTTAAAATCCAGTTCAGTATTTTGTATTCAGAAGGRAATAGCCACATATTAATGTGTGACTGAATTGCAGTCTCTGAACATTCTGCCTTTCCCATTTACTGTCTARTTACACACCCACCAATTCAACTTTTAGCTGAAAAAGGTATTTCACAGGAAATTTWATTTTTGTGGGATCCAGATTACAATGTAACATGGGTTATATACACCTAACATAACTGATAGCTTTCACAACTGAAAATTTCCTCTTTTCTTGTAAATAGGGTTGCATTGCTCCTCCAGTTACAACTTTCRAGTTTCAACAAGCCAGCTGAAGTGRCTGCAATGTCACAYGARTAAGGATCYTTACTTTTTTGTGGAYCTGCTGGGATTACTGGGGAAGGTGATGAAAAGCCTAGCAAACACTGAAAAAAACAGACCAGGTCAGAAAGTGATTTCTGGGAGCAGATGTTTGTTCTAAGTGCATTTACAGATGGATGCCATACAAGGGGAAGCTGGCATTTAAAAGGTACTGCACTCATCCACTTCACTGTCATTAAGGCRACTATTAAAAAATATAAAAAAAGAAGATTCAGTGAGAGAAAAGGGAAAAGATGACCTATCCAGGGCACAACTCCAAATAACGTAGGAGATGGTCTGTGACGTCCTTATTACTCATTTCCTCTCGTAAATTTTCACCCTTGCCTAGCCCATCCTGGTGTTTAGGGCTCACAGTCTCTTTGCTGACGAAGACCCCATAAAAAGGAATCCTAAGGCAGCCCTTGACACTGCTGCCCCTCAGAGAGGGCTGAGGCAGGCAGGGCTGGGAGCCAGGGCTCTTCCCCAGGGCAGCACAGGTTCACAGCTTCCACAGCACCCAACCTGCAGCCAGGAAGGGCACGTCTGTGTGACCACTCCCCGGGTCACCAAAGGACTGCACCAGAGTTAGGACTGACTACCAGCAGCAACTGTGGGACTTGGAGCAAGGGCTGAGWCAGAAACTCCTGCCATCCCTCCCTTAGCTCGTGCTGCCCAAACACCTCGGTCATTTCTCAACCAGTTTCCGGACAACCACTTTTCTTTTTTTTAGAGTGATATAAAGCAAAGTGAAAAYACCAGAGGCTTACCTACAAAACACTAAATATAGCAAACTGTAACCACTGTGGAGCTGATTCACAAGCAAATCAGATGTTCCTGCACTCAGGGCACTGCCATTCCTCAGAGAGGCAGGGGCTGATACAGCTCCAGCAATATGATTTTCATTTGTAGACACACGTCTGTCAGAACCCTAAATCTCATACTGTATTACCTTTGTGACTGATATTAKGYGGRTCTGGAAATAATCAAAGGGAAGTCAGTTGTCTTGAATTTGATAAAATGTAGAAATTTTTCTTACTCAAGTGTCAAAAAATATTAACATAACTTGTACTTTATAAAGTGGAAAGACTCCAAAACCAGGCAGTGTTCCACGTACCTGCAGTGATAAGTAGAAGAATGGTTAGCTATAATATAGACCTATAAAAAAAATAAAACTCCCTTGTAAGTTTCTCTTCCATCTGGGAGAATACTRCAATCCTCCATGAAAAATGCCAGCAGTGAACTGTCATGCTGAATTTTCCTCTACAGTATGTATTTGATTCTGAATCAATCCCACAGAGAACAGCAGACAACAKCAAAACAGAAGTCTTTAATTGCCCCATAAAATGAAGATTACTTTAGACCCCYAAAAATGAACTTTTATGAGTATATCCCTGGAAAATGAAACCACTAGACATTACACTGCAGTTATCTGGGATTCATCTTGTATACTACTTTTTTTTTTACTGTACTGGAAATCATACTGAAAGGCCTACAAGAAGGMACATTTTTGGATTATCATGGCTTTTGTGTCTGGGAAACAGAATTTAGAACATRTCTGTAGTCAAATGGTCCATTTGCCCTAAACAACCCAAGGAAAGAAAGAAGTTGCTTTCCATTTAGAAAATGTGATTTTAAATGTTTTCCAGTTGCAAAGGTAAATGTAAGCTTAGCTAACATTTCAGAGCAGATTCAGTTTACCTAGAAAAAAGCACTTCTGTCCTGGAATAAGAATGCTTGCAGCCATTCTGTTTAAATTTGTTTAAATGTACCCCATTCCCGCATGACACATGCACGTGTGTGGTGGGTGTCAGTGTCTATATTCACCAGTTCTCCCATCCCAATCCTTCTGACTAGGGAGCAAACCAAKCCTCCCAACTGTGCCCACTTTGTAAAGGGCATGTAAAGCATKAGGAAAAGGCATTTAAACAATCGGAAATGATTGCTGACATTTCCTTCAGAAAAAAAGTGAAAGAATCTGTTCTGACTACAGATTCTGCAGCAGCACGTTTATCAGTAGAATAAAGAAGTGTGCTCACTGACTGACACAGCYTGCTCAGCCACCAGGTTTCTTGTGCAGATGCCCTTTCAACATCCAAATTAAGATAACTTGCTGAATAAGCCAAGGGATGGGAGACATTCCAGACAGGCCACATTCACTAAAAGGTATTTTTTAATGGTATTATATCARTGTATCCTACCAGCAAATTATCCTACAGCAGATTCAAAAGGAATTCAAAGTGGCAACTCAGGAATGGCAACAACTCTCCAGCTCAGTGGAAACACAGCTATGGGAATTGATGATCCTTATTCAACATGGGCATTTTGTGTTACTGAACAACCTATTGTTGAAGCTATTAGGAAATCTTATTTGCTTGTGGTGCCCACGTTTTTATGCCCACCTCTTCAGGATGCCAGTTTGAGGGTAGTAATGCCACCTTGTCTTTTTATCCTGAAGGAGCCCTTTCTCTCTCTCTTCCAGAGCACAGGCATTAGGATAATGTTTATTTTATTTTKGCTTGAGTGTCTGGGAGAGGGAAGAGGAGCCACTGCACTTTGGAGGGAGGCACTTGTGATTTAATGTATCTGACTTTTTTTTTCCCTTTTCTACTGGCTTTGACCACTTGAATAAGCTTCAGTATTGCTCTGAGTATCTTCCTCCCTCTTACACATAATCCTTTACAGATTACATGTCTTGTTCAACAGCAGGGGAATATTTGAAGCAATACATCTATTTGTATAGCTGTGCCAGACATTCTTCCTATGCTCTTCCTGTGYTGTGTTTGTAATTGTATCTGCCTTTCAGAAATTCAATTAAGGGACTGTTAATAAAAATTAATTAAATTAGTCCTCTGACTATACAGAGCAGCACCACATAGATGATGTATTACCAGTTCATGATGGTGCAATGAGAAAGAAGGAGCAAAGTACCAGTAAGACTCTTCTGCATCCCACAAAATATTGAGGAAGGATGCTCTAAAGTGGCTTGTTGGAAAGGATGTCACATGATACAGAATGTAAAACAGCTGCTGCTTTCTAAATGACGCACAAGGGAAGCTAAAAATAAAGCAAGCAGAAAGGTAAAATGGATGCAAGTGTTGAATCCTGGATGTCTTCTCCTTATTCCTAATGAAAATAACATCTTGGCATTTTTTTGAGGAACAAGGGTGTAAAATATACAGAAGATATATCTGTATATATATATCTATCCAAGATAGACTATGGAGGATCCAAACAATTAACAAACAAGCAAACAAATAAATCTCCAACATTTCATAAAAAAAAGAATTCTCCAGCTGTGCAAAGTGTTTTGTTTTTCAGCAAAGATGCAAAAATCCTAGAATGCATTAAACTGTATATTAGTACAGCTTTTGTATTTGATTCTATTCCAGCACATCCAATATAGTGGGGTGGAAGAAGGTATTAAAGAAGGCTGGATGAAAGATACCATTATGATCAGGAAGGGAGCCACTGTGAAGGATTTGCCAATCAAAATGAATGTGAGGACACACAAAGGAATTTTATACCCATGAATGCTTACCAGTTGCTTCTTGTAGTCAAAGCACATGAATTCTTGACAATGTAACCTACTGGTGAACATTTATGAAATTTGATTCCAATTATTTAATTTTTCCTGAATATGCAAATCCAGAAGTGGAAGCATCCTTTACTGTACACTACCACTAAGGCTGTGTAGTGTGCAGGTAGGTAGGTCATATGTGTAGGTCATATGCCATATGTGTGGGTAGGTATTCTGAGTGCCTCTCCATTAAAAACCTTCTTGCCAAAAGGAAACTAGTTAAAAAGTTGTAAAAATCGTTTTTATTCAAAATTTTCGGTGAAGTTTTCCCCTTCTGTACACATGAGCTCAATTTATGATTTTAACTTTTTATGAGACTTCTACTTTATTTCTTTCCTTTTGAAACCAACCCCCCCAAAGCCAAAAGATGAGTGTCAGGCTGCACTGACAGGGCTGACAATGCTGAAATGCTCCCACCATTCCTGGCTCACGGCACCTGTGGCTCACAGCACACCAGTCACAGTGCGCGCTGCAGAGCCCRTGCACGACCCACCTCTGCCTTCCAGCACCATCCATTGAATTTGGGGATGCAGCCAAACAGCTCTAAACTTTCCCTTTCATATACAATGCAGTACTTTGTCTTGTTAGGACAGGAACCTCGGGTGAGCTCGCTCAGGCGCTCTGCAGAGAATCAGCGCAGGGAACAGTGTGTGGGCTGACTCTGCCCCAGCCTGCCTTCAGCAGACACATTTCCCTTTATGGCAGAGCCTTCCAGAGCATCCAGCTGCAGTAATGTAACCTGTCTGTGAGGCAGGGCTGTGMCCAACACATCCACCCCTCTGGCACCCATCCTCTCAAGTGATGAGAGCAACTTTATTTCAGAGTCCAATGAAAAACAATGAATTTTGACACTTCCATGCCACTTTTCATAGGGTCTATACAAAAAAAAGAGGAAACTAATATGGAATATAAATGTGCCAGAYGAACTCAATCATAGTTGATCACTCATTTCAGACAAGCACCTTTTACCGCTACCTGAACTGTCAGCCAGCCATGTTTCTGCTTAGCTCGAGAAGAGGACTGTGCCCTGCACAAAACCCATTCACAGCTAACCCAAGCCACATAAACAAGGAAGAAACACCGTGCTTTGAGCTAATGTTCCTAAAATGCTTCAGAGCAAGAGGAACTATGAATTTGGGGCTGGGGAGTGAAGGGGGACTGAAAATCTCAGAAGTGAATATTTCAAGAAAATGATAATCAAATAATGCATTTAAACACAATCCAGGACAGTTACGTTATATGAAGCTAATTAACCTTCTTTCAAGTATCATAGGATCTAAGGACTCATTAAATCAATTAACAATATGATATCTCATGCTAGTTCATCAGGGGCTATTAGCAGCACACTATGTTCAACCATAGCTCCTTTCCTGCTTCACTACGGAGCAATACTGAGTATCAACATTTTTGTTGTTTYGGTTAAAAACAGTTGCAACCTAATATTACTCTAACACTAACAAAAATTTATGAACAGTAGTAAYTACAAAAAAAAAATTACAAAACCACTATAAGCAAAGCAATTTTTACTAAAACGAGCACTTATTTTACTGCTGCTTTTCCCCCGAACCACTTTGGGTGTAAGTGGATAAATTCATCTGAGCTCTAGGCACACAGTTGCAGCTTGTTGGTTTACTGTGGGTAACCAGCAATAAATTTATATGATCAAACCCACTGAGACACAACTGAGATAATTTTSATCATGATGTAGGAAAACAGCTAACACAAATTTTACAGCTTTCAATAATCCTGTGTGTTTCACAGACCAGTCATATGAAACTAATAACTGATGATGAGATTTTTTATTAAGGAAAATCCTTGCCAAAGTGAAGGAAGATATATTAATTCAGGAAACAATCATGGGGGAAAACCCTCCATCAAAAGCATATTACGCCTGAGACTGAAAATAAATGGATATCGTAGAATGATGTGGAAGTAGAAATATCCTTTCGGCAGACAGAAAGTGTGAGTTGCCTTCTCAGCAGCACAGGTAATATTCCCCAAATCCAGAGGGAAGACTTGTCCCTGGCTCTGTGGTGGCCCAGGACTGCCATCCTCCCCGCTTGTTCACTGTACCCATGGTGACAATACCCACCCCAACACAACACAAAGGTGCCAAAGCACACCCACGGTATCTCTGGAGGCAAAGGATATATCTACATACAGATAKAAAAGTGTATGTAGATATGTAAGTATAGATATGTAGACGAACGTGCCAAAGGGTGTTCATCAGGCACAATGCCCTGCTCATGGCCATCCTACCAACTCTGAAACCACAGGGCAGTCCTTCCCATGCCCACTGTGCCATACACTGCACCACCACAGATCTCCTGCTGCACAGCACAGCAGACCATGGGCTCCTCCTGCTCCATAGAATGGTAAAGTACTTCCTTCATCAAAAAAGGATCAAAAAGTTAATAGATGGAAAGAACTAAAAAAGCACCATCACAGGGCTTTGAAGAAGTTTGTGTTTTAGTGAGAAGATTTCAGCCATCTCCTTTCAAACCATTGATGTCTCTCACACTGGGTTACTATGATGGTAATTTGACATAATTTCTCTTCAATCCTGCATGTCAAAATCAGTATCATAGCAGTGGCTATAATTCTCTTTCTGACATCATATACTTGCAGTTCCAGTCCATGAGCTGGGAAACCAGATAWGAAACCAAGCAGAAAATTGTTTAATGCTGAATTAGGAGGGCACTAATAAACAAATTCCTGAAACCATTACCTTAAAAACAGACTTTGAAAAGCCTTAAAAGCTTTGGGTCAGCGACTAGACTACAGATGCYAATTCAAAATYTGAATCAKCTTCTGAAGCAAGCAAAATATGTCMATGCCTATCAGGCTTCCAGGACCACACTTTCTYCCCCTGTTCTCCCCATAAAGGMACACATGCCTGCCCTCGTTCGTGTCTAATACCTTGGCCACCTTCCCAGAGCAGTTTGTGATCTCCTTCTTCCTCTCTTTAAAGATGTGACACAAAATCCAGCTGCAGCCACACTGAGATTTGGCTACAAATACCATGTGCAGCRTATCAGCGGCTGGAACTTTCCTTCTGACATACAAAGCCGTGAGTTAYGATAGCTAAATAAATAAAAGATTACACAATAGTAAAACCAACCTCCTTCCTTACAGAATTTTGCAAGCTTCAAATGAATGCTGCGAAATACTTTGTAAAGAAGAATAATTGTGGGAGTCATTAATAAAGAAAATGGACTGGGATTGTGATGATAGGACCACTTCCTTTGTCACATTCTCCAYAGTTTTAAGAACTTAGAAGTACAAAGTCCATTCCAGGAACAAAACCCTCATAAGAAGAAGATTTCCCAAGATTTTTGAYGTTCATATATCTAGCTATCTTTAAAAACAATATGAATTTTATAGTCATTAATTCCTACCTAGCTTTGTAAAACCCAACTCGATGCTGCTCATTACAAGCAGTTCACCTGTAGGCTACCAAATCAAATTTCAATAATACCTACTTTAATTTCATTAGACTTTGAGGGGCTGTGAAAAATATTTCAGCTGAGAAGAAGCCAGAGGAAATTTTGCTAACTCTCAATGTCACCAATATCCCCAAAGAAGATTCCAAAAGATTTAATTCTTAATTGTGCTTTGCAGTTCCTTTGACTGGCAGCTGCCGATCCTTCCCTGCCATTTCAGCCCATCCCAAGAGAAAAATCCATGCTTTYCCTGAACCAGTTGTCCCATGACACTCACTGGAGGCTCAGCAGCAGCAGTATGTGCACAGCTGTAAAACATCTGGCACACAGGTGTATGAAATGGCATTTGCTTGCTGTCTGGCTAGTCACCACACATTTTTTGGAAAGATAACAAACGGTTATTGTGAGGAAAGACAGATAGTACTGTTGTGCTCACTGCAATAAGTCACATTTATCTTCAGTGGTGTAATCTCCAGAGAAAGGCAGAAGAATAAATGTTAAGAAAGAAAATTTTTATGGAAGACAAGCATGGTACTTCTTGTTGGTACTGATAATCTAGCCTGGATCCTGGTTTATTTCCTAGGAGCAAGTGGGTGGGGCTGCCAGGCGCGCTTTAAATAAATCCTCTGACACGGTCTGAAATGGAATGGGAGCAAATGCTTTCATTTGCCAGCTTGAACTCACAAGTTAATGCCAGCAACATTACAAACATTAATCTTAAATATAGCACCAAAGACAGACTAAACACAAAACTCTACAAGGGTAGTAAGGCTGTGTAAAAGCAAATTTGATATACAAAAGGCAGCTTACACATAGCAAAGAAGAAATTGCATTGCTTTCAGCATGAGACATTAAGATATTTGGATAATAAAATGTAAAAAAATTAAATCAATGTCACAATTGGCAAAGGTGTTGATTAGACAAAAYTGTTAACTCCAGAGTTTTACCTAAAATATTTCAAGACAGCCTTACATGGCAAAAACATGAGAATGCAACTCATGCCCAACACATACCATAAGCAGGCACACATGTGAGAGCTTTAACACAACAGGAGCAACACYGGCAATGAAGGTGTTAGGATGGACAAATGAGCCACATTCAGAACSCCTGAACAGCTTGCACTGCAATTGGAAGCTGTGTCTTCATCACTGCCACCACTTGGGTAAGCATTTGCTGACACGGAGTACAAACACCTTGGATTTCTGCACGTGTCAGCAATGGATGTAAGGTGGCTCGTGTTGTAGGCAAATGGAATCAGCACTTGTTGAATGCCTKTTCATCCTCAGTAACTCATGGAGAAACTTTATGAGACTCTGCTGGCACTATGGCTCTTCCTACCTGAACCAAGTTTTCAAACAGCAGTCCAAGGAACAGATTCTCTGATTTACATTATATTAAATATAAATGACCTGGTCTGTATGACATGTCAACATCACAATTCAGCTTGAAAACTCAAAGTCCTTACCATGGCAAAACACTCGATTTTCCTCTGCTCTTACTCTCATTCTGTTCAGAARGAACATATTCTACAGCGATACAGCACCAAACTCTCAATGTGGGCAACTCACACAGAAAAAACAACTGTGTAATCCAATCAAATTACTGAAGTAATGTTAAARCCAGAAAACACTGACTGGTCTTTTCCAAGCACTCACATACCCAACAAAATGTTTGGCTTTTTCTTTCTATGTTAACTTTCTTCAGGTTTTCTCCCTAAAAGAAAAGGCTCATCACATCTCTCAAAAGCCTATGATTACTGAAATGAAATGGAACAGGAATGATTCTAGAAGGATAATCATGAAGACAGGAAACATGAGATAGGCATTTTAGAAGGAAGGGCAAGTCTTTACAATAAATCAAAGCCTTCCAAATGTTTCCAGCACGAAAATGGATTGGCAGCATGAGGTGATAGGTGCCCTGGCACAGGTAAAACTGACAATGTAAAATGAAATATGTGTAGGTTATTAAAACAGTGAGCTTTGCTGGCAGCTGGGGTTTGTTGAAATTCTAATCAAGTTCCCAAAAAGAATTCATATTTGGAATTAAAAAGAAATGCCTCATGTATTGGCAGAAGCTTTAAGGCTCATTTAATTAACCCTGAAAATGGGCACAATATTTTTCTTTAACTGATATTATGCAAACGCACACATGTTCCAGTTTACCTGTGCTTCTCCAGACTTCATACTTCTCTCTCCTGGCTGTTCAGGCAGCTGGAGTCACTTAGCAAACATCTCTCATTTTGATACTCAAACAGCCATTCAGCTGTTTCCACAAATCTTTATTTACACCAGCTCCATTCTCCATTGAGTTATCAGTACAGAACCAAGTTCTCMGAGCATGGCATTGGCAGCTTTTTGATTCAAAATGCTGAAGATTTATGAGGAGAAGTGAATCTACTCCTGCAAATACTGTGTTGCTAGGGTGGGAAAGGTGCCACTCCAAACACTTCCAAAACAGATGAAAAATAACAAAACCTTTTTGCTTAAGAGATATGAATAATATTCTGAGATATTTACTTAYACTGCTGAATCAGCAGCTACCTTTACCTTCTGATCATCCATAAAGATCAACCTCCCAAAGATTAAATAAAGGCCTGAAAAAGAGCTAGTTTTTGCTAAACAAGTGACAAGCAGTCAGAGCGGATATTCCATGAACATCATTATGCCCTAACGCATCATCTACACTGTAGCAGCATTTTGTGAGCTATTTAAAATAACAGACTTCGCAGCTGCTTGGCCTGGAGGATGTATCATGGGACCAGTACACAAAACAAACACAAAATAAATACCTCAGGTGCTACTGTGGGGAAATGGTGGATCTTTTTTAGCTGTTCATAGACTTCTTTTCCTAGTTACCATAACTTTTTATTATTTTAATAACAATAAATGAAAACCCAAACCAACAATTTGTATCATTCCTAGGTTCAAGACCATGTGAACATCAGGGAGTGGGAAGGGTTTTAACAYAAATGTATTAACATAAGCAGTTGCAGCCCTCTCCAGCATCCACATGCAGGCTGCTGCCCTGCCCTGCTCATCCATGGCCAAAGGGCTGGTCCTGTAGGACCACAAGAGCTGTCTTAGCTCTGTGCAAGCTAACTGGGCACTGGCACRTCTTTCTCTGATTGACAAGTTTGAATTTGTATACACACTCAGGTCAGCAGCTTTCTGATATCTGCACATTTGGGATCTGCCAGCTAACGTGTGGGTCACTAAATGCTCCCTGCATATTATGTGGCTGATCGGTGCCTATGGAAATGTTYGGAATAAATCAAACAAGCTTCAGCATCTCAGAGGATTTCAAGAGTCAGGCTGCACAATCATTCAAACAAGGCCTCAAGTGGCACATACTATTGCCAGCAGTTCTAGCTTGATTTCCACAAAAGTCAGGTAATTTCCCAGTTGTGTTGCTTTTGATGGACAACTTCCTTCTCATCCGAGAACAAGGACTGTACCKAACTTGTGCCTCCTCTGTGATGTGTCAGAAAATTACTGATGAAAAACACTGTGTAAGACAGTGTGTTACTGCAAATATACTACATGATAGCCTATCAAATGGAGAGAATGGCACTGCAAATTGATTTTGAATAGCACATTTGGGAGTTGCTAAGGATGTCCATTGCACAGTAAACATCTCCTGCCTGACATCTTGTCTGTCTGCCACTGACAACAGATTTTGTATCAATTAATGAACAGCTTCCAAAATATACGTTTTGCAGCCTTTATCTAAGGGTATGTGAAGTAACTCGTAATATGAATTAAATAAATTCTTCAAAATATGCAGCTGCCTCAAACCAGTCTCCTTAATGTAAGGTCATTTCTGATGTATCTTATTTATCTTTCATGAGTGCCTCAAGACATTAAGTAGGTACGCTAAGAAATCAACAACCACTTTTATAATTAGGTAATTGAGTCTGCAAATTGCAGTAAATATCCTCGATTCCTGGCTATCTGCTGAAGGCATTATTCAGARGAGATTCTTAATCCAAAGGGAACACATGAGAAAGACTGAAAAATAGCTAAGTGTGTATGTGGTATTCAAACGAATAYAAAAATTTCTTTCAGAAGAGATGTTAAGACATTGCTTGGAAAATTATTATCTATTTTGATTACTGGAGATGTAAACCAAAATTATTAAATAGAAAAATCAAAACTTCTAAGGTCTATCGACTGGAAGGAAGAACAGGCTTTGGAGACAAGATAGAAAATAATATGCCACTTATGAAATTATACAAAAAATGGGCAAGTAAATAAGGGGCCCTTCACAGAAAGAGAAACAACCAGATGCTGTGAATCACAGCCACTCTCAGATGCCAGCAGGGTGGAGAGCCAAAAGACTGTTTGTTATCTGCTGCCAAAGGGTATAAACCAGCTSATCTAGACCCAACAGATCATGCCTGCTAATGAAAGAGCTGATGGGATTTGTCACTGYAAGGAGCCTGACCAGATCATCCAAGCATCCTGTCTTTGGATGCTGCAGGTGACTGTACAGGTGTGTCTTGGTGCTTGGGAGTACATGGCAGTGACAGCCAGAGTGACTGAAAATTAGTTTCTTTTTCCATTCTAATTTTGCCTCAAGATTTGCTGCACTGTTACAACATTACTTTTTAATTCTGAAAAAGCTATTTATTCTTTGAAGGACACACGGGAAAACAGTACAGGGAGAAGAAACAAGTGCTGGGAGGAGAATGAGAAGGACTGGGAGAAATAGGGGGAAATACATCTTGTACAAACAGGGATGGTAGCAAAACCACTTGGGAAAAGGTAGCAGGAAGCAGAGAAACAGTAGCTGAACTAACAGACAGATCTCATCAGCAAAATGCAAGGAACAGAGGGACACCACTTCAGAAGACAATTGCTAAAAGATGGAAACAATGAAGCAGCAGTAATGAAATTATAAGGTCTTTATACCTTTCTGAGGCCTGAGAGCAAATACCATCTCTAATGTACTACAAGCAACATCCATCTCAGTAGTCTTAACTTCAAAAACAATTCTRTCTTGGTGCCTGTGAACTATGTAAAATTTCCATTTTGAAGACCTCAAAGTCTAAACAGCCAAAGCAAACAAGGAAAGGAAAATAAAGCTGTCGAGGGTTTCTGAGAAATGCATTATTAAAGCAGCAGTAAAGAACGACTTATTAAGAATTTATCATATGCATCTTAAAACACATTCTCAATGCAATTAGGAATCAATATGCCATTGCATTCAAAGCCAGATAATTTTAAATGTAATTAATCTTTTCTTCCATGGAAATTATATAGGGCTGTTAGAATTATGTAGGAATGAAAATAACACTATTTACATTTCCCTCTTCTTTGGAAATTGCTTTCTTTCATTATTTCTACAGATTTAAAAAAAAAAAAAGAAAAAAAACCATCAACAGGTAGTTTCCTCTGACAGTCTATTCCTCCTACAGTTTCTTTTGCAGCTGGACTCAAGTGCACCACAGGATGCACAAAACAGAAAAAGAATGGGTCCCAGATACATTCACCTTAAACAAGCAYGTCCTTTCCCATTTTATCTTTGAACACAAAAAAGCAAATTAGATCTTAACTTAGTTTTTTTTCCGTAAGACTACRAAAATTCTTTGAGTTTTGCTGGTTTTCGGTTGGTTTGAAACAACTCTTGCAACTCCATTCATCATTTGTAAGGAACTGCAGTCCTACAGCAGCTGCTTTTAACACTTCCTCAGTGGAGTAGATTTATCTTTTGAAGTTCTCACTGCAGTAAGTTGCATCAGACTTATCACACACATGGAATTAAACCAATACAAAGTCCCTGACAATGCTTTCCCGTGACTTGCACTAGTGATGAACCCACTAAYTCATCTATTTAGGAAAGACCTAATCACAGCACCAAAAAGAGAACATATTCAGATTGCCTTGCTCTTAATGTCTGGTGGTTTCACCTCACTTTACAAACCAGTGTTGCAATTTCAATTTAATGTGGTCCTGGAGGTTATTTTACCTCATACAAAATGACACATGAATGCAGCACAACCAACTAATCGCTCACAGCACTGGTTCAAGCAAGAGAGATCTTTACACTTCAGTTAAAATGCATTTAGCTGAAGGTTTAAATTAATTTTATAATTAAAACAAATCTATTTTATGCACTTGGCAACCTTTCCTCCAAACTTTCCTTTATTTTGTCAACTTTTTCTCTGAATTTACCCGCAAGAAGTCCCTTGAGGCTTCACACAAATTGCCTTTCTACATTCTTTTTGTTGGTTTTCACTAAACTACAGAACAAACTTTAATGGAAGCAAAGTACAATTTACCAAAACAATTTTAAAAAGTGGAAGCTCATTCTGTGGCAAAGGCTAAATKATGTTTTCCAAGAATTGTATTTGGCAGGAGTCTTAATACAGCAGACTGCCTTGGTTTCCAGAGGTTACGTCTGAATTAAGAGAGAGCCAGCAACACCAGCCCATAAACAGTAACAAACAGTAACACAACATGTGAAGGAGAGATAGAGCACAGAACTGAAGATCACCAAAAGTTCAGGRCTTTCTGAGATTGAATTTAGGATGTAAAAGCTGCTTACTGCTCAAGCAAGTACCACTGAGAACACACCTTTCATTCAGTACATTCCCTGGCTCACTCACCCCTGCAAGAAGCCAGAAGTCTTCTCATTGCCCTTCCTCCCCACCCTCTATTCTTTTTGGCAAGCCTGGAAGAACAAGACATRATGACGCTGATGCAAAGGGATGCAGCACTTCATAGCTGAGGAGTAAAATGAGGATTTGACTGACACAGAGGTGGGGCCAGCAAATCTCCCCTTTAGAGCTACAAAGGCAGAAGAAAGGAGGTAACAACACACATTCTGAGGGTATTCACACTCCTGCTCTTCTGCACAGGTGCTGCTGGCACACGGAAACACTCCATACTTTGCATGAACTCAGGACCATTGGCATGCTCAATTTGAAATTCTGACCACACAGAAAAATCCCACATATGCTTTTCAGTCCAGGACTAATCCCCATAGCAGCATGTATGTGGTTATTGGTTGGGGGTTTTTTGGTTGGGTTTTTTTTTTAAATTGTACAACTTCCTCTTGGCTGGATCCCTAAAAGTTGTAAATTACACATTCTATGTTTAATGTATGTCGTAATCTCGTTTTCCATTTTGTTTCCATAAAATATTAAGTTTTATGGTGCCAACAACATAGCTAAATTCTCTCAATTTAAATAAAGCCCTTTAATTGCAATTTATTCTCATGTATATCCTGAGCTGAAACCAGAAACTATTTCTGCCTGAAAGATTAGAAAGAATGTTCTTAATTTCTGCAATGCAATGATTCAATTTTATTTTCCTCCTCTAGGTTTTGTGCTTCCCATCTTTTATGTCAAATGTGTCAAAATAAAAACTGCCTCCAGATGCCAAAATAACTCCCAGAATGCAAAAATAGAGAAAATAAATGAGGGCAAAAAGAAAAGGAGAAGAAAGAAATGGGTGGAAAAGGTGGGGGAAAAAAGGAGGAAAAAGATACCACCTATGTGACATAKACTACTTCTTCTTTGGGGGTACATTTGTCATATTATGATACTAATATCATTGCCTAAAAGAAAAAGAAGTGAAATACAAATTAGCACCACTGAGACTCAACAGTCTCAGGTGTCCCCAAGCACATTTCTCCAGCAGCACTCCTGCTCCTCTCAGCAGACTGCAAATAAGGATCAAGGAGCCCAACGGGAACTTGGCACTGAATTTCACGCTGTTTGGTGAAAAAAAAATATAAGTGAAGAGTAAAATCAAGTCAGGAGATTTATTTTCACTTATGTGAAATTCACTTAAGTGAATCTTACAAAAGACTAGAAACYGTACAATAGGTTTCCACAGGTGACAAATTGTCACAGTTCTTCCAGCCTCAGTCTCCTGCTTGTTTTTACTGCGTGAGCAAATAACAAAACCATATCATCTCAGTGTAAGAGTTTACTGATGATTTACTAAAAGGCAAACACATTATCCACATTTCTCTGCTGCTTTCATTTATGGAATGCTCATTTGATTGCAACACCTACACCAGAAGGCTGCCTCAAGACACACTCAATATTCAGTGCCTGTAGGGTGTTACCTTGTGGGTGCCTTACAAGACAGAGAAGATTTGCCACCTCACTGAGAGGTATTGTTAGGTAAAATCCTTTCACACGCATTAGCGCAGCTTTCTCATCGACACATACCCAGTGCTCCTTCATGCACTGCTTTTGATTATGAAACCAGATTCAAAAGAGAATCAGAGCAAGATTTCCTGAAGATTGCAGGGGGTATAAATGATATTCCTCTGACTATCATAAGCCTCCGTATGTTTAATAATTGATGTGTTGGTTGCTAAATGATGATTGAAACCAAGTACCTTTATGCCATTTTGCGTACCTGTAGAAACAAGAAACAGTTGATYTGGACTCAACCATCCTTTTAAAATTGCTGTAGTCATGTAGTTTCCAACTTAAAAAAGTGAAGTAAAAACCTGTAGAAGTGACATTAAAAAATAGCCCCTGAGCRGCAGTGCAGAAAAGGAAACCATGACCTGATTACCTAATTCTCACTACTTTTCCTGAAAGCATGGACTCTGAGGTTAAGTTTAGACTCAAAGTCTTCAGAGCATTGCTGAGCTTGAAGTAGGACAGCTCATGTATAACTTTAACATTTCTAAAATACTTTCTTTCCAACTGCAACATTCCTCTATGTGACTGAATAGCTAATTCTGAACTTCTTCATGCCACTACCTTTTCTTATTAAGCCTAAAGCCTAGCTCCTTATGTTGTCTAAAGAAACATGATTATTAAACAAAGATGCTGTGGTCAGGCACTTCAGCCTAAAATATTGTGCAATTATACAATTTCATCTTCTGAAAACTTGGAGTCCCTAAAGAGAAACTGTTTAGCCTACAACTAGCTCCAAACTTTGACATGTTATTAAAAAACATTATTAAAAATGTAAAACCAGTTAAAAAAAATGTCCTATTTCTATCAGGCATTTTCATATGACTTTGAGAAAAGCTGAATGTCCAGCTGCCGGGCACTAACCTGTAAAGTGTCAAGCACTGATGTAGCTGGCATGGGATTATCATCCACTGGACGGTTGTGGAGGTAAGAGTCAAAAACATTTCAAAGAAGCCAAACTGCTGTAAAAGTGAACACCCACCCGTCTGGTACCACATCTCAGACCTTTTGCATCTGATGTCTTTCATTGGGAATACTCTCCTGACACAGCTTCATGCGTTCCCTCAGGTCCTGTCACCGGTCACCAGACAGAGGAAGTTGGGAGACTGCAATGRGGTCTCTCCTCAGTGTCCTCTTCTTCTGTTCACTTCAGAAATCCAGTGATTTCAGCTGCTSCTCATAAAGCTTATGCTCCATAGGCTCTCACCATCTTCATAGCTCTCCTCTGGATGATCTCTAATAGCTTTATATCCCTTTCCTATTGCGGTGCCCAAAGTAGCACATAGGACTTGAGGTGGTGAAAAGGTAACGCTCTRTTCATGACATTTCATCATTTCAGAAGTAAAGAAAGATTGTTCTTTTCAAAGTAAACCCATTACCACTTATCAAAGGCAAAATTCACTATGGCAGCATTTGTACCTTTCGCGTTTTTTTTTTTAAATAAGGACACACAAGGAATATCTCAGGAAATACTTTAAGATTTTTATGTGGGTGGGTGGAGTAGAGGAGGAGTAGCAGCACAACTTTATCTTTCAGTATTGTGCACAGAATGTAGGTCAGCCTACTCCAATGGAAATACCCCATGCTGATTCTTCACATTCTTAGACATAAACATMTCATGATTTTGTGGGCCAGGAAATCGTGAATTTTATTCATGGTCCTGTCCCAGATTCATCAGGGGGACCTTACTGTTTGTATCTCCGGACTCTTTGTTTTAAAAAAACATGTCAAAATTTTGCTTGTCCAGGRAATTACTAATACAAAGAGCATGTAAATGTTGAGTATTATAGCTTCTATAGTCCATGTCTCAATGTAATAAATTAGAGAATYTCAGTTTCTAATTTCTCAGTAAATACTATTTTGTGCATAACTAATGTAGGACGCATTTATCTGGAAAGTGCCCTTCCTCTCCCATAAAAGTTATTTGCTAACTAATAATAGTTATGTATTTCACTATGTAAAAGTATAACCTATTTTTAACCTTACATTGTCATACAAAGTTTATGGAGAAAATACTTAAAAAAAGGAAATCAGAGTCCATTTCCTGTTTTAACAAGGATAATCYCTTGACCAGAAGGCACAAATATTCATTCCTCTTTAATGCTAATTAGGACACTCATTATTTTATGTTTCACAATTTARCAAAAGAAAGCAAGTTGCTGGGAACATTATTAAGCTCAAAACATCTTTCACTTTATTTATCCARAACTCAATAAAACTGTTCAGTCACAGACTTGCAGCCTCCAGCTAGGTTCCTTCTATTAGCCTTAAATCATTTTTAGAGTTGCAGTAACAGTGAGTTGCCAAACTCAAATATACAGCTATCTACATCTGCTAGATAGTTTGTCTTACTGGACAGTCTGGAAAAATTTCAGTCACTTGATCCAAACTGCAAAGTTTTTTGCTGCTACCAAGGAATMACTACTTTTAAAATCTGCAAATCAGCATTTGAAAAATGCATCTGTAAGAATGCTGAAAGGACAATGGTTTTTTTCCTTTAGGTAAGCATAAGATTGCCTCTCCAAAAATTGCATATAGATAGGAGTTTTAGAAAGTAACTGCGCCTTCCTTAATGAATGGCTGAATCTCTAAATTTCCTATTTGAGCCATAAAGAACCTTTTCAGAAACTGCAATTTCTTCAACTGAGGAACAGGCTGAACAAATAAAAATAGGGAAATGAGACATAATTTCAATTTCTCCCTATATGGAGGAACAGCAGAAAGCTGGAGTGGCATGAGCATGATTGCTGCTACCCCACTGAACCACGACAGACAGCAGCAACACYCACCCTGCCCCAAAGCAGATTCAGTGACCCCTCTGTCTGGCAGCATCAGCCTCTTCACACAGCAAATCACCCAAAATGTCATGAATGGGGAAAGAAACACCTGGCTGTCTGTCTAATGCTCAAGTCTGTACATCTGTGTATAGGGAGCACAATCAAACCCTTATCACTGCTGTTTCAAGGCATTCCATAAGCTGATTTTTGAGCTCYCCACATTTGATTGAAGGCCACACACAGCAGGCTGATTGAGCGAGCTCTTCACCAGACCCATTTACCTGCTCTGGACACACACCAGATGTGCTCACCAGCACGGTCAGGGCACTGGGCTGGGCCCAGGGCAGGCAGGCAGCACTGCTGCAACTCTGAGAAGCTGCCGAGATTCACCCACCCCTTCCCTCTGCCCTGCACAACACCCCAGCAAGAGGCATCCACAAACTGCTCAGACTTGCACGTGCCAGCATTTCCACTGCAACACCCCTATTTCTTGTCTGAAGTCATGCATAAAATCCAAGGGCAGTTGTCCAAAATTGGTGCTGGCTTCTGTCCAAATTGCACTTCCCACTTTTAACTGATATGTCTTTGCTAAAAGCAATGCAAATAGGCTTTGTGCATCATTCCATGCAAACAGGCTAACGTACATCATTCAAAGAGCCCTGTTCTCCACATGGAGTTATCAATCTTGATTTTCTCCTTTTTTAACTGATGTAGCCATATCCRTTCTCATCTGGGATAAAGGCTGTAAATCAGAGACAAGGGAATGGCACAGGTAGAAGACACACCCCAACTGTGATCGCAGGTAGGTCTCACTGGAACAGACAGCAAGGATGTCAGACTCTCTGAAGGCCTTGAGCAAAGGACACTCTCCCAGAGGTTCCCTTTTGGTTCCATGGGTGCTGCAGGTCATTCCCATTTCCCTACTCTCATGCCATGTGCCCACCTAGGACAGCTGCTCTGAGTTCATTACACACAACTTCTCACGTCTGACCAGGGCAAGGCATTAACAACCACACTGAACAAAACCATTTCAGAGCATAAAGAGTTSTCTTGGTTCCAGCATCGCTTAAACWTGTCCTCACTAGCCAGGCACTGCCTGTGATCAATGAATCCATASTGCCTGAGCGGGWGTGTCGAGTCAGCTCATCTTAACTCAAAACATGTGCTCAAGCACTTGTGATCCTGACATCCCAGTCTGAGAAATTCCTCTGCAGCTGCTCTCATCCACCATACCCTCCATGCCCTTTCACATGCAAAGCAAAGGAGGTTAGGTAAAATTCCCACAAAAGATGGGAGACTGTCAAAATGCATTTTCAGGAGATCAGTCTGAAACTTATTTCAGGCTAAAGTGAAACATGAAAGTCACTTCTTGTACTTGCAAATAGGCTTTAAGTTCACCTATTTAGATAAACTACCTTAGCTTAACACTGACATGTCTAAGAGCTTGAACATAATGTTACATTTCAATAGATGCATTTAATATAAATATATTTGGAAAATATCATCAAGGAAACCTGAYTGATACAAGAAATACACTTTGGTTCACTTCTGTCACTAAAAAATTAATTTTGTTTAGAGCCAAATTTAAACATTTGCATAGAAAAAATTCTCTGGCAAGGCTTAAAATATGGTAAGATGGGAAAATGATTTTGGGAAATAGTGGACACTCTGGATACAAAGAAATGTTTTCACAAGAGTCATACTGAAATTGCTTATAATGGAGGTTGCAGTAAGAAAAAAATCTCATCTGAACTAAACATTAAATAGCCTACTAAACCACAGGGTATATTTTYTACTTTGATATGTTGTCTAATGATTTCATCCTGTCCCAAAACAGGTTTTCCTTCAACAATTCAGTTCACTGAAATAACACACCCACCTACAAAACTTATTTTWCCTTCTCAGAAGAAAACAAAGCAAAACCATACATGCATTTCTCTAACTACAAGTGCTGGCCCTCAAGGAATGTAAGATTAGGTGGAATAAAGCAGTAAAAAGATACAAATTTAATCTGGCCAGCAATGGGACATGGTCTTCATTTCAAAGAGGTAATATGTGGTACATTATTATGATGTAGGTTAAATAACGCTTACTAGCAAACAGCAGTCACAGGAGACAGCACGAACTATACAGAATCTAACTGCCTTGCCTCCTTAATCTGTCAAGACATTTCTAAATGCCAGAGGAGCAAGAGAGGCTGGTTTGTGTGGTTTTTTGGGTGTTGCTTCAGGTTTTAAGTGAGTATTTTACCACATGCCTGTGTCACATGCCATCACGGAGGTACAGTGATCCAGAGCAAAGTGTATTTACTCTGYATTTCCCACAAACACTGGCTTATCCACATCAGTTTAAAACAATAAATGCACAGACTACAGGGAAATTTCTATCATTTAAATACATTCTTTTCCATGCACTTTGAAAAGCTACAGAAATKATAATAGTATTTTCAAGCCAGCTAAACTCTACTCTTTTTCTCTTCAATTAAAAAAAAAATCCTTAGTCATCAGCAAGGTATGTTCTGCTCCCCTGTAACTACATCCATTACTCACATGACTTCTTCCTGCCCAGATCTTAGTTAAAACAATCTAATTGTTTTAACTAATGCTCTTGGAACACCTACAAATATCTTTAACCCGTGTGGCTTTAATGTCAGCCTGAAGAGTCTGTGAACACCAAGGCTACAACATGGCAACTATACAACCGCAAAGGCAGGTGATAAATGCCACATCACCAGGGACATTTTTTTGACCAAGAGAGGTCAGAATACCTAGCAGAGCGTAGCTTCTTTGTAAACAATATAAAATTGAACTGTAAGCTAAATGCTTTACAAAGCAAATATAAACCTCACCATCATTTATGTTTTTGAAACATTACCCTGTGTTAGGCAGATTATCAGGATGAGTTGAGCAATCCAACAATTATTATTGATCTATCTCATTAAAGCACCTCAGAGAAGTGACAAAATGACAGTTTGGAGACAAACTGGGCATCATGCACCATTGAAAAATTGCAGTTTCACTTCAGGTGGCCTGGACTCCAGTTTATGTTTAATGGACACTCTCAAAACTTGTTAAGCTCTCAACCACTAAGAAAGAAGAAATTTATTCAACAGGGAATCTTCCTTCTGAAAGTATTCATAAAAATATTTACTTTCAAGGTCTTTTCCCTCTTACAATATCCAGGTAATATTTTGGCAGGACAGTCCTGGCTCTCACCCACAAGTGAACTAGAGCTTTCTGCTCCCAAACTCTGATTTCAAACTACACTGGGTCCCCCATGAGYTCCTTCCCAGAGGACATAGTTTCARCACTTCTTCCAGACTTGAACTTCTTTCTCTATGAGGAGAAAAGTATTTCTGTAATAGGCTGACCTTTCTTCAGATATGTTGATATCTGAAGGATGTCAGTTCATTGTGAGAATTGGGAAGCTGGCATGACTCCAAAGGCTCCACATATTTTTGAAGTGACTTGCCTGTGATTTTAACTCATTAAAATGAAAGTGCGTGGCAGAAGAGTAGTACATACTTAAAAATCTCACTGTGACTCAAACACAGATTTATATTCTGTACCAGTGATCACTTTACAAAAGCAAAAGACAACAGGTTTTACTTCTCTGACCTTCCTGCATTCTTGCAGCTCACACARAAGAGAACAATGGAAGTGTGGCTGACTGTGAGAAAGCACCAAACTGCTGTGGCTTTTTGGGTGGGTGTGGAGAGAAACACACATACTACAAAAAAATCTAATAACTCCCCACCCAAGCATTGCTAGTGAATGACCTCACTGGTTTCCTACATATACACCAGCAGCTTTCCTGCCATCACTCTGTTAAGCCAAGCAATGATGTCAACAGTCCACCTGTGAGAGTGATGTAGCCCTCTGGGTCATGGTCTCAGAGAACTTGGATAAAAGCTGTGCCAGTGTTAATTAAATGCACCTCTTGTTTCACTGCTGATTTCCTCTGATAAGGCTCAGCTCATTTTTCCTGGAAAGACTTCCATGCTGCATGGGAACTGGAGCCAACCATAACACAAATTAAATATKGCTTAGAGAACATGAAGACAACACACTAAATATTTAGTTAAAAAAAATAAAATCACTGCATATCAGTGCTGGGACAAATACAAATCTCATTACTCTGCATGTGTTAGTGACAAGGCTAAACTACAAATGCTAGTTATTGCAGATAGTTTATTATCTCTCAGCAGTACTTATTTTTCTCATTTGTAATGCTCTTCCCAATTACATTGGAGCAGAACTCTAACAACCTGCTTTACTGATAAATTCTGACASGTTAGAATATGAGAAGTTAGTCTGYAAARAATAGGCTTTGAGAATGGAGTYTGACATTTAATTAGCATCAGAATTATCACTATAACTTTAATGAAAAATAGCATTTTTTTTTCCTACCAGCAGAAAAGGCCTTAGCTGTAAGAAGGTTCTGAGCAGCTTAGGTATTAATGCAATTAGCCAGCAAGCAATGAAAGGAAAAAAATATATATGCTGCTCTTTCTATTTTTCCTATATAAAGAAATCTAATCCACTGTTTACCATATGCTGCCACCGGGACTTCTGTAATCCCTCTACTCATAGCCTTGATTTCCAGCCACTTGAAGCCTTCAGGACATGCCCTTCTATACTAGCTTTGTCCTTGCAGAAATTTTCAAATAGCTCTATTAGTATGAGAACYGCCAAAGGAAGGCTTTCAGTTCTGAAATCAGACATCAAAATTATTCCCTCTTGCACAGCTTAAAAAGTAACACTAACCCCAAGACTTAGTTGCTGACAACAACGCACATAAAAATTGTGAAGGTGGCAAATGGGAAAAGTGATCTCATAAGTAGTGGTACCATTATAGTATGAGAGTTTTTTTCATGATGAACACAACTCTCAACTCTGAAAGGCAGCARGTTGGACCTCTTGCTATAAATTTAATTCCAAACAAAGAATTGTRTGGTAACGATGTTAGGAACACACTCATATTCATTCATTCATTCTGATTTGTAGCAATTGTGATGGTTCCAAGAAGTGTTCTGTCCCACATTCCTGAGGATTGCATTCCTGAGCATTAGCAATATTTTCCAAACAACCAATGATCGATGTCCATGTATTTACATTTTCACCTCTTGGGGATCCTGTGTTTATACAGTACCTCGCCCTACAAACTTTCTTGAAATGCATAACACAGAATACTGCCTGCCCAGCTCAGGATATGGGAGAAGTTCCATGGCTAATACTACCTCTCACCAAAGTCAGGCCAGCTAACTTAGATGTGTTTTTTACTCTCCCTCCAATAAGAAATCCCATATATAAAATGTCCTTCATAAGAACTGCATTTTTTGGTTCTAAGTGGAAACAGAAAATGAGTGGTAATCCTTGAACTTGTTTGGTTTATATTGCTCTTATGGACAGTTTCTATGGATTTATGACACCGAGCTGCAGCTAGTTTGTAGCAAAGCATACAGGGTGTGACTCATTCAGAAAGCTCAACCCAAGAATATTTCATTCTGACATCCAAYAGAACAGCTCCCTCATGGATTTGAATTAGTTGCTGCCCATTACTCACAWGCACTCCTTCTCATAACTTCATGACACACAACTTACAGCGCAAACTTGAATCCAGGCCATGAAGGAGATACTAGAAGTTCTGACAAATTTTATCCTGCCACCAGTAATTGGAATTTGGTCTTACACAATTTAAATACACAGCTGCTCCTGTTCCTGGTGGATGTGCATAATGTGGTCATGCAGAGGAAAACATATCCCCGAGTCCAGTGACTTAAAGTGACACAGTTTCCTGAACTCCAGGAACCCTCCTGGTCAGAAAGTACTTCCTTCCTCATTTCAAACACTTGATTGTTTCAGAGGGAATTCAAAACAATAGATTAGAAACTTTCAACCTTTCCTAAGTGTACTGCTACCCAAGGAAATCAGGCCATGCTCTGGGAAGATGAGATAACATTGGGAGAGTACTCTTTCCGGAAATGCAATGGCTTTTGCATCCCTTCTGTAGCACCATCCCATGAATCAGCTCCACGTAAGTAATAATTCTAGCTAGGAGATGTCAGATGATGTTCTGTGTTGTTGGGATGAAGGTGTGCKTGGTTGGCAAAAGGCAGGAGCCAACTCACTCCTCAGCTATTTCAAGCCAACTAATTTCTCAGCTATTTGGATAAGGCCCGGTAGGGAGGAAAATATCAGGATCTTCCTAGTCTGAGTCAGTACTTGTAAGGACAAGGAAGAAAGGATGACAATTGCCTCTTTTTAGCACCTCATTGTTTAAATATCTAAAAAAGGAGAAGGAATGTGCTGTTATGTCAGCAGTTACAAGTCTACCCCTTCCCACCATAACTTAGTTTCACAGGACCGTAAGTGATGTTCACAAAGGCGCGGAACGGATCAGGCTCATCAGCTGAAGAGAAATTTTTTTAAGCCCTCTACTCCCCAACACAATTCTTTTCATCTAAATACATTAAAATGRTCTGTAATGATGGATGGAAGATTTAACATTTAGAATACAAATATCTAACCAGTTATTTACGGGCTGCAATTTGAATAAGAATAGACAACGGACAAGTACATTAATTTTTTTGCAGCATTAGGGTGCCTAAATGCCCTAAACTAACAAAAAAAAACCAGCAACAGAAACAACAGCCGTTCTCTCAGACCTGACAGTCAAAGCTCTTACACGACATTGCACTTTCTTGATTATCTTCTCCTATCAACACAGAGCTGTAGAAAGGTTTAGGRTAAGATTATTATACAAAAACAAGAACTCACGTGGTTCTACACATTATTTTTAGAGGCAAACAGGAAATGCACTTCCCTGTCAGGCTGGGTCAAAGGGGAGTTATAGAGTTGAATGCTTTGCACTCACCGTTCCTACCAGAGGGTAGATGAATCCAGCTCCAATGCTGGCTCGCACATCGCTAATTGGCAAAATGAAACCAGTGGGAACACCCTTCCTCTCAGGCTGATGGGAGAGGGATAGATGAGTTTTTGCCATACAAATGGGAAGATTTCCAAATCCCTAACAAAACAAGGGAAAGAAAAGAAAAATGCTTTTAAAGTTGCAGTAAAGACACATTAATGTTTTTGTTTTGTTACCAATAACTTCTAGAAACCCTAAAGTCCATAAAGCMAGAGTTAACCTCAGTTTTATAATAGGTAGTATTTCAGAAGTGGACCAAATGTAGTATTATATGTGTTATTCTCTCTCAGCTCCGACCCCTACCTCCAGAAACTTGGCTGTAGTGATACCCAGCTTCTAGAGTGGGTTCTCAGCCTAGAGTGAGGCGCAAAAGCTGCCTATGCAACAGCTAAAGTGCTTTGTTTTCAGAAAAGGTCCACAACAGGTACCTTATCGAACATAAAACCTGCATCAGCTTAACAAAACAGCACTGCAGCAGTTCCCTCTKGGCTCTAATAACCCCATTAAACACCAACTTGAGACCAGGATTCAGAGACCGAAAATTTCTAAGGGTATTAATGTCCTCTTGGAGGTAAACACAGGCTCATGATGCTTTCCTTTATTTTTAAACAAGACAAAAACTGAAAGAGGTGATGGCACCCACTTCACTAAYGACAGTGCACTAGTTACTGAAAATGTTGGAGGGAATCAGGGAAAGTGCCTCAGCAGCTCCCCCCGACATTATTTGTCTCCAGGTTATTGATTAATCTTGAATCAGGCACCTTCCACTCTTCTGTTCAATTCCTTGACAAACAGAGCCAGTTTACAAGGCTCAGGAGAAGTGGCACTTCAGGGAATTGTCCCTGCAGCCCGGTGCTGACAACCCCTTAGTGACACTGCGAAAATATTTCCTAATACTACTATTGTTAAGACAAAAAAATGGATTAGAGAAACATAGCAGGAAAAAATGAAGATATGGATTATTTTGCCTCAAGTACATGRAGTAATCTTCTTTTCCATTTAAAAAAATCAAACTAATTTTCAGGAAGTTTGCATTATAGGGAAGATGGCTACTCTTCTGCCTGTCTGACCAAGCTGCTGAAGTTTACTCAGGAATTTTTCCTTGACATMTTGTCCATAATTTCTACCTTTTGCCAGAAAGGCTCCAGCCATGTTTATGTCCAGAAGACATTCTACTATCAAAAAAACATTCACCTCTCCAYACGGTAACAAAACTTTTCAAACTGTAACAAGCTCCCACATGCTTTAGGATAGGTGATCTATTTCATGTTCTAGTATTCATAACTCCTTGAAAATAATAGGAACAGAAAGATTTTACTAGCATTGGGGCCTTGTTATTRATGTGCATAGCTGTGTACAGGTCTTTCTGTGTTTGCAAACTCTTTTTTGCAGGTACAAGTGAACACTCCTATGCTAAAATCGGTTGCATTTGCTACCCACAACTTTTGCAGATATGCAGCTGTCCTTTTTGAGAGACTAACACAAAATGATCACACTGCATAGAAAATGCAGTTTCATGGGCAGTCTCAGAAGTATTCTGAATGMCAGTCACATCTCACAGGAGATTGCTTTCAAGGTTAAAACCATTCCGTTCTATCGAATATAAACCAATCCATACTGACCTTCACACCACAGGTGAGCTCATGCCTTTCAGCAAAGCTTGACTTAACACTCCAGTGTGGGAACATTTCACACCCTGAGGTTTCTCAAGACTCACATCCAGCAGGTACCTGCCTGCGAAATTCCCTGGAGTTCTTACCTGCCGGGTGTAACGATCGACTTGTGACTGCGCAGCGGGAGACAGCTCCACATCCTGAGCTCCATACACCTTCTGAGCAATGATCCTTATTTTTTCAACAATAGGAAGCTGCAGAGACAAGGAAACAATACAAGGATGAACATTACCCAAGAGAAACTAGGATCCTGTTTGCTGAGTGAGGTCTTTGAATCTCTYGTTTAGATTTATCCTTGTTAACCTGGCTTGCTAAAGCATGAAATAAAGTAAAGGGCACTGGTGATGGATATGATACTCAGTACAGGTACATGAATTAACATCCATGATTTCAGCCACTCCATCCTTTAGAAGCTGCAAATTTGTGCATTACAGAGTTGACAACATGAGCTTACACTTGCCTGAAGTGGGGGAAGAAAATTACTGCCCTGTAGTTATAAGAATCAAGAGCTAACTCACACTGCAGACAGGAGGAAGCAAGCTCCACTGTGTTAACAGGGATCACTAGACAAAAAGTTTCATTTCAGAAAAAGATAACCTATATAATGAGTGGACAAGGCCWCTGAGAAATGAGGAATTGTAGCAGAAAATTCCTGACCCATCAGTGCTCCTTTGATTGTGATTTCCTTTTATTAATTTTTTTTATTCTCACCTCCTATTCTTCCCAACATGCATATTTTTAACTGTAGCTTTGGTATTGTAAAGCAGTTTGGACACTTAAAAGAATAYGAAAGGATTCTAGGATTCACTTTGAAATCCCAAGTAACTAAATTCAATCCCAGCCTTCATGAGTATTCACATCGTGTTGTTCAGCTCAAACAGCACATGTTCTGCCTTCATGGCTTCTATTTGAAGACAGATGCAGACTCTCACAATCAGTCTGTTAGAAATCCCTTAACAGATTTTCAGCAAACAGTTTTTTGTGATCAGATCAGGCATTTACTTTTTGTGCCATCATTTTTGCTTGTTTWGGGTAAACAACTCTTTCCTATTTCCTCTTTCTATTCTCTTTAGTTTCTAAYGACCCAGGAGACAGCAACTGTGACTCCTCCAGCCTATTTTAAACAAGCTGTTCTGACTTCTTTCAATAGGAACAGGATGATGGAGGAGGGATCTTACCACAGTTCAGCTAATTCAGTGCTGACCATAGATGGCCAGAGGTGTGTGCAATTTTAAAGGGAATATCTCATCAGTGATTTGTTGCATATGTAATTAACAACACACGTGGGAGAAATGCCAAACAAAATCTAGAGATACCACTTGGGGAAGAAGACTTGGTAATCTCAAGCAATACAAAAAGCACCAGAACACAAAATAAAAGTATTTCCTCTTATTCTAACAMAGGCAAGAAATTAATTTGTGAATAACGAACTCTGTAGGAAGTTCCACAGTTAACCACATTTTTGTAATGCCTGTCTGGAAGGAATTCTCTTTATGCAAAGATATATCAGTTGAAGGGTTTGTGTCAGACCGACCTTTTTTGTATTTATAATTGAATTTTAGAAAAATTAAAGCTTACATCAATAAAGAACTCCAGTAGCAGAGGCAYCACAAGAAAAGAATCTCACCAGACTTCTGAGTACCTTAAATGTAAGGCAGTTAAAAGCTACTAAGGCTCAGATAAAATCCCCCCTCAGATCTGAAATTTCAAAGACAGGTTTAAAGAAGCTTCACAAGACACTTTCTGAACATGCTCACTATACAATTATTATACCTTAATTAGGAGGAATAATGTCACATTCCCAACATCAGGCTTTTTACAGGAATCCAAGCAGTGCAAAAAAAAAAATCTAATCAGGATTGGTGATAGAGCATTGCAAATATCCTGGATATAATTCCTGGCAGCAGCACGCTGAATGGAATACTTAATGTCATGGACAGCCATGACGAGATGGAACTTGTCTCAGGATGATTATTAAATACATTCATATCCATGGCAGTTTTCAACACAGTGGGAGAAATGCAAAACATGTCTCTTAATTTGCCTTTTSGGTGCTGTTTGCTTGCAGTCAAGGACTAACAGCAATGGCAAATGGAAAGGCAAAAGGAATTCCATTCCCTGTTGTCAGCAGGCCAACATCAAAACTAACAGCTTTCTGCTTAACCCTCAGTAATTCACTGAGATGGAGATGGACATTTAGATTCAACTTGCATTTGTGTCAAAACATTTCAAACTAATTTGACAGCAGTATAATTACTGCGCCTTCAGCCCCCTTCCAATGACCATAGCAGTATTTTCCAAAAGAAACCCAGCAGGGCTCTGGCTAACATCACAGGAGAATGCTTTAATGACAGTGGTGGCATTCTGCTTCCCCTGGGATATGTGTCTTGCATGAGTGAGTCCAAGCTGGGCAGTCAAACTGTATCCCTATGGATTTATGGGTTGGGTTTTTTCCTGATTTGGTKTTTTTTTTTTCTTTTTTTTACCAGAATTTCAGGTATTTTTGGGGTCAGTACCCACACCTCACATTTTGCAAATGTAACCTCAGAAGAATTACCATTGGAGAACGAGTTATGGGAGTGTGAGTGGCAAAAAAAAAAGATTTCCTGAGCCTGTCACATGTTTGTGCCAGGGATGCACATACAAACAGGAGAGGCAACGTGTGCACAGTGCCAAAGGAGCAGAGGAGAGTTTGAACCTCTTCAATCTCAACACTGGCAAGAGGAGTCCTGGCTGAGCCAAATTCAGACAGAAACCAGCAGRAAGGCACAGATGAGCTACAACATTAACACAGCCCATGCACATGCACACTCTCAGATATGCTTCCTTCCTGAAGTTTCAGGAGTAGGGAAAGGAGCACACTACACCATGCTAAGGATCCACCTGTTTCCTTGTATTTTGTGGGATTTTTAAGGCACTATCTATTTAGAATCCCAGTGTAACAGGGCATTTCAAACTAAAAAAGTTTCCTGTGTTTCCGTTATCAAGTAGTAACACTGGGAAACTTGACTTTGATTTAAAGAAATGCTTTCCARACTAAAAACACCTAGTGCTTTGCATGAGAAATAAAAATTCATTTTACTTGGAAGGGTCATAATGACATTTAACAGAAAAAAAGTTCTACTAATTCAAGAGACATTTTACGTAGCAGAAGCCTGGTTGTTTACAAGATACTTGTAGGAGTAATTTTTACTTTTTCTTATGTGATCTTTAATGGCAAGTTTAGCTTTAGGTTTTTAACAAAACTTGATTATTCAGCACTTTATTATCAAAATACTCTCGCTGATGGGCAAAGACTGTAAGTAGCAAGAATGCTAATTCACATGGAGAAATGTGCTGAAAAATAGGAGTCCTATTGCACAAGTAATAWATCATTAGGGGGTTTTAAGCTGGATTTTTGCTCCAGCTGATACTAGACCTATCTAGGAAAAAAAATAATGTGAACTACCTATTTGTGCCTTATATACTCTGGTCAAATGTCTGCCAGCAGAAACCACATATCTCAGATACTTTAAAAAAAGTGTTTTCACATCTGTTGTGGTTTGGGAATGACACTTTCCAGTTCAGTGTCCCCACCAAGACTCTCCAGGAATGCCTTCTCTCAGGAGTCTCCTCTTCCCCTGCCCTGGGCAATGACAGTGACATGGCATAGAATAACSTCTGGGCCATGCCCTCTTCCAGCTACTACAAAAATTAACCCTGTCCTGGCCAGAAGCAGGACAATATCCTTCACTGGTTGTTTTTTTTTTTTTGTCTGAGATTTTTTTACAGTGGCCTCGGAAATTCCTGAACCGGTTGTTCATTCCCACTTTTGAACTCCAGTGGGGCACCCTTAGCTGCACTGATGCAACTGTTTGCAGGCCATCAGCAAAACAGCCTTAAGGAAGGGAGGATGAAAAGTCTCATCTGAATGGTGTGGATGCACTCCTWTCAACAGCAATTTGATTCCACAGCACCTCTGCCACTTGGACAGCCAGGGTGAGAAAAAGTTATAAAAYGCCCAGAGTATCAAAAGCATGAAAGATTTAGGATCAACAATAAAAGCTATTCCTCTTCTCAGTTTCCTTATGTAAAGTTGTGACTTGTAGCACAACTTAGTACATTTAGGTGAAGAATAAGTGACGGACAATAGACAATATGGATTTAGATAAAAATGACTTTTACAGATATACAACTGCGTATTAGTACTATGCTGAAGGAATTATGGCAGCTTCAGAGAATTCATTCCAAATCCAGTGTTAGCTTCCTGAGAAAATGGTAACATAAAATATTCAATTTAACTTATATTGAATATGAGAAGGTGCTACAGGGCCACACAGTACGAATATCTGCTGACAAWTCAGTAGGTTTCTCTCAGAAACAACCAATCTAGCCAGTCCTGCCAGAGAGAATGTGCACTTCTGCAATCTCACACATTGAGAGCTACCAAAGCCATATGCTGCTTCTGAGGCAAGCACAAACACTTGTGCTTGCTGAGGCTGCCAAGCACCCCCACCATAARCAGGATTATCTCCTTGGCTAAAGCGTAACAAGTGCTAAAGCACAAACTGCTTTCACAAAAACAGTATCTGTGCAGCTGTACATTTCATTACTTGACAGAGAACGATTAAACCACGAAATCAGCACTGATAAAGATGAGAGCCTCTCATTCCCAAGACTGTATTGGTTATCTGAGATGAAATCATCAGTGTTACCATCCAGCCACGCTGCCACTTCCAGTCCATTTCACTTGCAAGACAKGATATTAGTGCCAAGTGGTGCCATTTATTACAAAATCTTCTTCCTTCCCTCCTGTCAACAGCAAGGTTTTCACCAAAACGTAATTTAATAGAGYTTAATTTCTGCCAGCCTTTTCTCACATTTCCTTCACTCTTCATCTCTTCCTCACTTCTAACAGCTGACAATTACCATTTTTCCATGTAGGCCTTGATAAGGATTTCCATGGACAGCAGACAAGCTACAATAGACCCTCCTTTCATCCYCATTTCCTCTGCTGCTCACACTCACCCTTGTGCCAGGGCAACTGAGGCAGCACCACTGTTTGTGCAGCTGCACATACCAGAGAAAGTGATCCAGGCTAAAACATATCCCAGGGGAAAAAAAACCTATTACAAACCATATCAGTTCACACATCCAGCTTATCATAAAGGCAAAGCCAGTGCAAAGCAGGAAAAATAGCTCAAACTGCTCAAATCTGAGCACTGAAATACAGCAGCAGAAAAAGCGAGTCAGGGCAGGGACACACACCTTGGCTACGATTTCTGAAATCAGTCTGGCTGCCAAAAGCCAGTATTAAGTGAAACAAAGCATGCAAATTGCCAGGTATCTGGTTTGAGACTGTTCATGATTCCCATATTTTGCATCCCAACTTGGACACCTGACTTTTTAAGCTCTTTAGCCACTGAAGAAAGGAGTTTTTAACGTCCCACAACCAGTCCCTGAGACTGCTGAAAACAGCCCCTGYTCCCTTCCTCCTTTATTTGTTCTACTTTTAAACATCCTCCCTGCCTCCTCACCAACAATCCAACAGAAAACATCTCTGCAAAGCTAGACACAATAGCAAGTCCTAGTCATACTAGGTTCCACTAGGCTGTAGCTAAGCCACACAATCAAGAGAAGCACCAGTGTTATCTAGTTTAAATAGAGTTCCATAAGTGAATGTCCATCCTTCAGCACTGCCTGAAAGGATCTCTTCACAGTTATGCAACATAAATACTTAAAACTACTTTATTCTCCAACAAAACTAAGATTCTGCTGAAAAAACAGAACTTAACCAGAGAATATACTAACACACTATCCACTTGTAACTTACACATTACTTCAAGTATTTTAAACATTCACCTTAGTCTCAATGCTTATTTTTGATTATAACACCACCAGTTTAATTGTAAGGTGACAACCTCTGGGCTTACTGTTGCTAAGCTGTTTGTGTTTTAGCAGAACTTCATGATATAATTCAAAATTCAAGGCAGTGGCACTTTTTTTTTTTGAAAGTTACACATTCACTGAAAGCAATAAAGAAGAATCACTGGTTGGCTAAGTGAAACAGTATGCAGACATCACTCATTTCTCTTCTTGGGAGCGCTGCCAAATGAAAACATGATGGGAGTATGGCTGAAGGTGCTGTGTGGGGTGACAGAGTGCAGTGCTAAAACAACAGCTGACTCTGCACATTCGAACTCCTAGCTTTTCCCTTGGATAAAATAAAAACACATTTATTAAACTATCTGTATATTCTGGTTCCAGAAGATCTGTGGCTGACAAAAGGATTTTCAAGTCTTTAGCACTCCTCTTCCTTTGCTGGCAAAGGCAAGAGTTTGTTTTTTAATTTGTGGAAAAGTGTTTTCAGTCAAGTTAAACACTTTATGAATCAACACCTAAGCCTGTGGCCTTAGAGATTTATTTTCCATTTCCCCAACTTTGAAACCCCAGCTGTGCCTAAGAAAATTACTTCATGCRAAGAATAGGGAAATAATGAAAACAAACATAAAAGAACAGTGCCGTCAAGAGCCTACATCCACAAATAAAGAGATGGAGTGGCACAAAGATAGCTTCCAACCCTAGAACACCCAATTCAGTGAAAGAAGTGTCCAGACTCCACAGAAATCTCTTTGATGGGAGTGGGAGGAGTGGTGGTACAGACCCATGGAATTCCCCTTTAATGTGGCTTCACTGCTAGATGTCTTACTAGCAGAAGAGGGGAGGGGGGAAATAGTTTAAAGAGGAGAAAACTGAAGGGCAGCACAGTCTGCATTTCAAGATGAGAAATGATCACCATCAACCACTAGGAAAATTTTCAATAAGGAGCATACATGATTTCATTAATTCTCACCCCAGCAGTACTTAAAGGACTTTCCACTGGGTCCACACATGACTGAACTCCATGCTGTACAGAGCACCCCACGGAAGCTATTTGTTTCCTAGGCAAATGAGCAGAGGTGTGCTGGGTTGGTGTGACACCAGACACAGATGGATGGCTTTCATGGCTTTGCAACTCTGTGGCATTAGGGGAGGAAACAGAAAATACCCCAGCACCCCCCACACACCTCCCATTCAATCACTGGGATTGAAAAGATGAGAAGTTTACAGATGAGGAGAAACACTCTGCCTTGGGTCATTCCTCAAACCCAGGCCCCTTMTTGACTGTGCCTTCCTCTTCGAGCTGCTCCTCCTCTCCCAGCACATGCACCAAGGAGTCTTCTCCACTGATGGGGCTCTTCCTCCTTCATTACTCACAGCTCACTCCTGCTTTTCGAGACCATGGCCAGAGGATGGAAGGGAAAATAACGCACAGAGAACCGCCGCTGGCAGAGTTTTCTCTGTTTCGATGCTCCCCTTAGACCCCTCTGAGTGACCCATTGTCCGTGACAGCTGAAGCGAGGACTGGAAAAAATGAGATAAGTGACAGCCCACACCACACGGCCACAGCACAACAGAGCCAGGGGCAGACAAAACTCTGGACACAGATGCTCCAGATTTGCCCAAATTATTATTATGCTCCCAGCAGGGGAAGAAAAACACCAGTGCTGAAGCTGCTAACTGCTTGAATACCTCCCTGAGAAGCGCTGCTACTCAGCYTCACTCCCAGCGGAGGGTCCCAAGCTGAGAAAGCTCTCCTTTGTTCTGCAGGCTGGCCAGGCAACACACTGCACTCTGCCAAAATATTTGTGCAATCAACTTRCACTGTATAACCTGGAACTGCTTTCATTTGTCATTATATTGAAGGCATAGCACTGTCAAAAAAAGGTGTCATCTGACAAATTTGGAAGACTGGAACAACCCCTTCTCTTCCCTCTCATTTGTACCTTTACAGTCTTAAATTTAGTATTCCAGTGCAGCATAAATCAGGTGATCTGAGGCTCTTCAATAATATTTGTCAGGTTGCCATGTCATTTGTTTAAGGGGATGGCCAGCCAGGTACGCTGAATCTGCTCCATGCCAAATGCCTGCCCGTCTCCTCTGTCTCCTGAGTGCCCACTCCACTCCAGCTACTTGCAGGAAGGGGCAAAAAGAAAAAAAAAMATCTCTTAAAACCCTAATGCCTGTCTTGTTTCAGACCTATGAGGTTGATTTCAGGCTTCCTGCCCCAGGCTGAGGAGGGCTGCTCTAAGCCAAGGGAGAGCTGACCACAGCAGAAAAATGGAGACCAGGATAGTGAAGGCAAGTTACTCAACAGGCATGCATTAGTGAGGAACACAGCTTTCCCCATTCTCCTGATCAAGAACAGGCACTCAAGCTAGAAAAATTTGGGAATGGGACACATACATTTCCATCCTCTCCTCCCCCTACTTATCTAAACTTACTTTTAATGGTTCAGTCAACTTTATTTTGAGTAATAGCTTTCTGCTGCAACTTAAAGACCCATACTTCAAGAAAACTGAACCCAGAAGGGAAGTCAACAGTGATAAGAGGATTGATATTTTGATATTTTCCATATGTAGCAAGAATATATATTAAAATAAACCACCACAGATGATTTCACAAAGAGTTCAGGAGGCCTTTTAAACAAACCCATCCTTCAAACACTGAAGAGAAACASTCTGCAAGAAACCAACTCAACAGTAACTTAAGAGACATTATTATGCAGAGGGGGCCAAAATCCATACTGAAACCACACAGTACTGTAGTATTTACTTCAATTATTGCCGATAATATTTTAAGCTACATTATAAATGCTGAAGTTTATGATATGAAAACTCATCCTTACTCCTGAAGGATGTAGGATCCCCCTGCCCTGTGCAATCCCTAATCCATAAGCATTTCATGGTACACTCTGTTTATGTCCTTTCCTTACACTTTTGCAGTGGCAATGGTGCAATATTTGCTTGTCAAAGGTCACGTCTTGTATTTGATCCATGAAATGACTGCCACATATATGCACCCCCAAAACATATACAAGCTATTCTGTTCTCACTCCAACTCCCCAAAAACATTTTCATCTTATACCAAATGCCAAATAAACCCATGCTATAATCAAGAKTAAAATAAAAGACTACAAACATCAGCTACTAGGATTAAAAAAAAGGGAAGCTTTTGTTTTCAAAGATATATTTGGAAATTACATAAAGAACTGCAGAGATGAATGCATTTGGAAAAAAAAAAAAAGAAATTATGAAGAGCTCACTTGACCTGTACTATCCTCTAATTAGATGTCTGACTGCACACTAATAATACAGTTTACTGCAAAGTTTGTTCTGACTAGAAAAAAGGATGGAAACCAGTTTTACATATAAGGGTTTGAAGTTTTTTTTTGGTTTTTTTTTTTTTAAATACCTTGGGTAATGCTTTCGAACAAAAGACCAAAATATCAAATGAACCTCTTTCAGCTACAGTATCCTGTGCTGTTGGAAATTTTTCTAATTATAGCCATTTTGGGAAGCAAATTCTGACTAAGATTTCTAGACAGGCAAACAAGGTGCATAGACATCAAAGGATTAAATGGAGACATGGAGTAAAGGGAAGAGTAGAGCAATCTCATTTAGACAGACAGATGTACGAAAGAAGTGGCAGTGGTTTTAAGCAGAGTTATTTCCCCTCTTTCACCTTCCAAAAGGGAAAGAAATTAGAAAAAAAGAAAAAAAACCCAACCACAGCAAATCCTGTGAAACTTGAGGCAACCAGGACTTAATGATATTCAGATAACTGGACAAATAAGACAATCAGATGAGGGACAGAACTATGTCCTTTCACTTGCATCCCCTTTAGGGAGGAAGAGACAGAAGAGAGGAGAAAGGCAGGCATTTGGCGTGGGGCAGGATCACCATATCTGGCTGGTCAGCAATGTCCAAAGGGGAAATAAATTGATGATGGAGGAAATAATCCAATATTACTGCTTCCAATCTTCCCTAAATTTCTTAATTTTACCCCTTTGAATAGTAGAAACCACACCTCAAAACTGCTACAACTACAAAAAAAMMCCAAAYAAAACAGGGCAGGCTTATTTGGGAGAGGTGGTTTTCCTTCACTTCTCTGGGAGCCTAGTAACCAGTTGACCTACATACTGTAAAAGTGACAGCATTGCTGTTTCACTCTCCTACTTCCAACTGCTTTAGCCCCCATCCTTTGCACAGTAAGGATGAAACAGAAGCCTGGACTTTACTGTTTTTATTGGCCTGAATGTACTTTTTTACAGTATTTTAAAAACTTTATATGTTTTTACACCTTCAACATATTTTTGAGGCTTATAATACTTGTGTGAAATGACGGGATATCAAGTTGATGTAAAGATGTGATTGATTCCCTTTGTGCTTCAGATCATGCTGCTTGTGCAACACAGCACGAAACGATGTGTCTGGGAAAGACATTAAAGTAGAAATCAATCTGATTTTCTTCAGAGGCAGAGTCCAYCCCTACCAATCCTTTTTACTCACTGGTACCACAGGATTGTAAGCTACATAATGTAGAGTAACATCAGACCTTAAATATGGGCCTTGTCAAACGTCAGTGTGCTGTCTTGGTAACACAAGTGTCCAATGGGGAAAACTATCACACATATTTCTTAAAGATTTTTTTCCCCATTTAATTTGCAAGCCCCATCAAGATGATAGCCTTACTTTTCAGAGAATCTCAGTAGAGACAAACTTGGAAAGGCATATACATGGTCCATTTTTCAGCTGTAAAGCCGTTGCATGAGCAAAATGCCTTGAATAGATGCCACAGCACTAATATTCCCAACATATTTCCATCTATTCTGTTAGGGCAGTGGTTAATACTGACAGGGCTTGGCTGGATTACTGACATTTTGTAAAACAGCCGGGGAGGTGGAAAGAAAAAATAAAGTGGGTGCAACAGATACCCGGGTGCATATAAAGGCGAAGAGAGAATGAAAGATGACAGTAGGGAATATCTACCTCAGGCTGAACTTTTTTCTGGAGAGAAGAATCAAAACAGGAACTTCCAGCCATTTAAAAGAATGAAGGTGAGGTTCTGTTGTAAAAAAACACCATTTAACATTTTCTAAAGAAACTTAAGTAGCATGGTCAACTGGGGCACAGGATCTGAAATTTCACAAGGGCTTCCTTGGAGCCAGAGAAGTCTGTTTGGCTTTCCAGATTTGAACCACCCACATTTGGATAGCCAGGAAGGTCCTGAGAAATCATTGGTATAAACTTCTTGGCAATACATGTCTCCAAAGGTTCTGTCAGCACAGTGGTACCCCAGCAATTCCAGTACTTCCAGGGGTCCAAGCTCTTCTTGACAGCTCACAATGTTACCTTGCAGACAGCTGCAACAACAGCCTCCAAGATTTGGAAAGAGAGTCACTAACTCTGGCAGACAGAGGACTGAAACTTGGACCACACKATTCTTTGTTAGGTTATCTGAGAGCTAAGCAAATCAGCCACAAAGCCCCGGCAAGGATCAGAGCAACAATGATAGGTGGAGGAACCCCAGTAATGCAATCAGTGGAAAAACCTAATCAGTGAAAATTAGAGCAYATTGAATTGTCTGTTTCCTATGACAATCCAAGGGAAAGATGACACCATTGTCCTTGGTGTGAAATGCACAGAGGTGGGTCTGTGGGGACTTTTTGATCAGAAAACTTGGCAAATGAAAGGAAGTGATTGCCTACACCAGCAAGGACTCCATAGGATGTATGAAGCAGCAGATTTTGGGACCATGTAAACCTTATGATGGGACTTTTGAAGAGGATTGTGGGAATGTGTAAAGATTATTCAGTGGAAGGAGAAAAGATGGGGAAAGAGAGTAATCAAGGCGGATTGCAAAGAAACAAATGTGGGAAGAAAATAAGAGAATAGAGGAAAAAGGAGTCAGTTGTCTGTAATGGAGTCTGGCCAGTAGTCTGACTAACTGAGCTCTGTGCTTGAAGATCACAGACCAGAGTCCATTCTCTATTCCTATTAAATCTGATTTCTGACTGCCTTTTGTCTGGGTGTGCTCTCTGCTCCAAAGGTGTATGCACGAGGACTGGAGAGCACCAGGAAAGGGCTGTGCTCAGCAGCTGCAATGAGCTGCAAACCTCAGGGGCTTGTGGACTCTGGTGCCATCAGCTGGAGCAGGACAGGGGCACCGGGGGCTGCTCCTGAACRGAGTGAGGAATTGAGGCCAGCAGCTGCAGCAGTGACCCATCTRTTGTGTGTGCCATATTGTACCAGCAGGCTCTGATGTGATCACCAGGAGAGAAGGAACAGGGCTGGGTCACCTGWGCTTTGTGYTCAYCCRAGAGCTGCCCTGTCTAGGTGGGTGYAGGTAAAGGCAGAGCTTCCCCTCCATGTTCAGCTGGCTGGGCTGGGCAGATGTGTGGGATCAGCACAGATGTGCTCTCTGTCACATCCTTCTCATGCGACAGGGAACGCTTCAGGGAGCCACCCCCTGGTGCAATACCTGTGACTGTGAGACAGCAGCTACAGCAACCACATTTTATCTCATTTTATCCAACTGACAGGACAAATACCCTGACTTTGAGGTCTTTSGAGAAGTCTCCCAAAATAATCAGTGAGTGTTCCATCTGCATACCCACTTTTATGTTAAACATGAAAGTATCACAAATATCATTCAACACACTAAGTAAAGATCATTACCAGCAAGTATCCTGCTCTCTGATTAGACAAGTCACAGATTGCTTGYTCTCTCCAGCTTTTGTGACTTTAAACCAAGGCAAGTTCACTTCCAAGTATTTTAGATATCTTTGTTTCAAGGTTCTCAACATCCTTCTTGTTTTAAATCCAACTCTGATGCAGAATGCATTCATTAAAAAAAGAAAAAAAAAAAGAAGAAAAGAAACCTTACCTCCAAGCCGTAGAGATATTTGAAACTGTTTTTCTGATTGGCTGCCTTTTCCACAGCTTGAGCTAATTTTACTGCTCCTCTACCACCAGCCGACCAGTGATTGCAGGGTACAGCATCAAATGCTCCAGACTCCTTTGCAATCTTACACACCAGATCAACCTCAGCTGGAGAGTCAGTTCTGCCAACCAAACAGTGCCATCTCATTATTTTCTCTTTTATAAGTTTTCTTTATAATCTTAGCCTCATTTACCATCAGCCCTGGTAAAGCACGTATATACAGAAATTGTGCCATATACATAATGCATTTATATATAGCATATGTATTTACATGTTTCAAGAAAACTTTGTAACTTTAATAGTTAATTAACATGGAAGATTATAAGTTCCATAATAGTATAAACTTTTTTTTTGCTAGTTTTAAAACCTTAAGAACAAGCTAAGGACTTTAATATCTTTGTATTCATGATGAAATAAGGAAATTCTTTAACAGCTTCTTTGTACTTGCCAAATTGAATAATTTAAAAGCCAAGTGAGAAATTTGAACTGCGTATTCACTCACAAGAGTAATGAAAGAACAGACTTACTTGAAGACATTTAGAGCAACCACAACAGGAACTCCAAAGAGCTGAGTAATTTGGATCTGTTTCTGTAGATTACAGCAGCCATCAGCTACCAGCTGGAGGTTCTGTGCAATTAAATAAAAATTAATGGCAATTGTAAGATACATAAAGTCTTCTCCAGCCAAAGAATTTTCCATAAATTTAAGTGAACATAAACAGTGCTGATCATGATAGTTGCAGGCAAGTGAAATGCTTCCAGACAATAGTATTCTGGCTTATTAATTCTCATTCCAATTAATAAGCATCAAACATTTTTAAGTAACTAACCAGTGTCCAAAATTTGTACATGAAACCATTGCTCTCTCCTGGGACACAGGAAAATGGTGCAGTTGGTGACTGGCTGCTTGTTGCCATGGTTGTGAAAGGGATGTTAGTCTGCTGTTTGCAGAGTTTATAAACAGACTGCGGTGGTGGGGTGGGGTTTGACATACAGATGTGTTAGATGCATAGTTTATRTGTGCACATACATAACCCAGATAAAAGCACAGCACTGGATTTCCTTATTTACTCTGTTACCTCACACTTTGTAGGCCTTAAATGTAACAAAACATATCTTTATCCTTATCCTTACACAAGCAGAAGACCAGAATTTTTGTCTACAGTGAAGTGACAAAGAAAACAAACCATCAGAATTCACTCTTTGAAGAGCGACATCCAACTTCAAATGTGCAACAYAAAGATATTAAACTTGTTGTTTAATGAACAGGTTATGATACCATTAATTTCAGAGAGTGTCTTTAACCCCTACAACACTCTGCTCTTGTGCTTCCATAAATGCCTGTATGTTGATCAGTCKGAAACCTAGTGCTCCTGGAAAAATTACTGAAAAAAGGTTATTTTTCAGCTATTTCAGTTCCTCCTTACAACCCATCGTGCAGTCACACACATGATACACACAAGAGGGATAGCACAGAGGGGCTGAGGGAAGATGAGGTGGTTTTRCTTGTTGGCAATGCCTGTTAGAGATGTTCACCGAATGGCAGCATTAGAGCAGTCAAACCTGAGGCTGCACACTCTCCAGCCAGAGCAAGAAGTTCTGATTCTCTGTACACCACATTATTTTTTTCCTTTAAACAAAAACCTCTCTTAAGTTTTTTAACAGTTCCTCTTACCTCTTCTGTGTATTCTTTCTTCAAGGGGGCACCAGCAGTTACCTGGGATCAGGTAATAATAAACAATCAGATTCATCACCGGTATTGATATTTACAGGGTCTGAAGTGCAATTTTGCCCGCTTTTATACTGCCAGCTAACACATACCAGGGGACACAGCATCACAGCCTGACTGCAGCTTGAGTTTTATTTCAAGTTGCACCAGCACACAAAGAGTARCAAGACTTCCTATTGTATCTGGGTAGCAAGATAGGGGCAGTGCCTCAGCCATGCCTTGCAAAGACTACCTAGGGGAGGTAATTGGATCTCATTCCACAACATATTGTTACAACACACCAGCAGTGCAAAGACAATGGGCAGCAACCTCCAGCAGCTGAAGAAATAATAACAATGCAGAAGAACATCATCTTTGAGTGCCCTGTAATTGCTGCCTGTGCCAAGGAACTGCATGCAAGTAACTTATTGGAAAGCACAAAGATTTACATGCAAAGAGCATCACCAGGGTACTAGGGTACTATATGGAATCTCCAAGGACTACATACATCAATCCCAGGCACTGGATTTACTCACTTTTGTCTCTAGCATTAGTCCATTCTATAGTTAATCTCCCAGTAAAAGTATCTGGTACTCTACATGCCTCAGTGATGAATGCATCACATTTATAAACAAATGAAAGCTTTAAACTTCTAAGGACACAAGTCAGACAGAAATAGARAAAGTTATTAAAATATATTTAAGTCCTATTTTTTCTAGATTGAATGATAACACATGTGAAAATATACCTGCCTTGATGGGCATGGAGAAATATAATTCAAAATAAAGAAAACATGCATAGAAGTGGACTAAAATGATAGAAAGTTAAGTCATTATATCAACCTGAAAGACAGAAAAAGGGCAGCTCAGCTTAACGCATAGAGATGATTAGCTGTAAGGGAAACCATGCATTCTAAAATTTTGTGGCTGTGGAAACAGCTCTGGTATTTTCACCCAGTGAGACTGTTTCCCTGGCAGCATCACTYTCGAGCATGCTGCCGGGCAGATGAAAGTGTTCCTGCGAGTTAAGTGTCTGTCACTTTGGCTAGCAGACTCTGATCTGACTGCACGTCTGAGGAGCATTTCTACTATCAGTAATCTSTAAAGTCTCTTTGTGGCTTAGACAGCAAAAAATTATACACCAGTGACTCTTGGTACACCAGGAAAAATCTTGCAAAATTTCATCAGTTACTTTAGTATCCCTGAGACAATCTGAGCAAAMTAAAAGGACATAAGGGGTACCATTACTGGAGTGAAAGAAATCTCAAAACCTTCACAAACAATGTTCTCTATTTCCACTCACATGCTGCAACTTGAGCTTGTCTCATTCCTCCTCGGCTGTAAAATTTCCCAGCCTGTGACTACTTCAGTGTGCTTACAAATGCTATTTCAAAAAGCATGAAAAAGAATATATGTATCTGTCTCTTACAGCTTTTTTTTTTTTTTTAATGCAACTGACCTTCCTTGCTCTGCACAATATAGTACTTCTTCAAATCTCTTTCATCCCTCTTCTTTCACTTGTRCCTTAACTTTAGAGACAGCATTAACTTTAGAGATAACAGGCATATAATGAGGTATCTCAGAAGGGTTATCTAAATACTGCCCTATAGACTACCCCAAATATTGCTTTAATCAAGGTATCTTACTTATTTCAAATATTAGCAACTATTTCATTTTTAGGTGCAAAAACTTACATTTGGCCCACCTCCATGCATCTTCAAAGCCCTCACTGTAGCAACAAGTACAACCACACTGGGAACCAAGCCAGATGCTCTGCATTTGATGTTGAAGAATTTCTCCATCCCAATGTCAGCACCAAAGCCAGCTTCAGTTACTGTTAAACATTAAAAAAACAAAACAAAACCACACATTAAACATGCTTTTGGTTAAACACTGGGGGATATTTCTACTTTAGCATACAGTGCACTTAAAYACACACCAGTACTCAGTTTTGAATGAACTTTCAAATAGAGGTCTATTTACATTACTGAGTCTGATTAAAAACCTATTCCCAACCCAGAAATAAATTATCTTATTCTTGATATGTACAATATGCCATCAAAGGTAGTTACATGGGGGGAAAAACCCCAAGCAATCTAAACTAGTTTGAACCAAAGTATTTAAAAAATCTCTAGCCCTCTAAAATCAGTGTTTCTGTGCARTTATATGTAAAATTACTTCAAATTCTCACAGATGTAAGCCTTTCCTATATTATTCCTCCTCCTTTGATTTTACTAAAGATGAGCTTCCATCACAACTAATGGATCTAAATTCTCCTAGGTTTGCAGAACTTCTGCTGATTTCTTTTGTGGACAGAATGTATAGTTATATAAACACAAACCAGCAGTTACAATCACATCTCAGTGTTGAATAGCGAATTTCATAATGGGATTTTGCACCAAAGAAGTCAGACATAAATGTAACATGACTCGAGAGAAAAATCTGTGCAGAATTAGGATACACACAGCAAAGTGTGCTTAGTGGAGCTACAAATAAAGAGAAGATAATCTGTATCAAACAACACAAGTCTCTTCAGTAAGAATTTGTTCTGATTTGTCAAATGGCAATTTTTTGACTGCTTCTTTTAAAATCCAAGTAATTCCCTTACATTAGACAAACAGAAGCACACAGCAAATAAAAAAAATTCAATGGATTAAATCTCCTGCTAATTGAAAATTTGGTGATGCAACGATTTCCCACCAGAACACATTAAGGAGCTGGGCTCAATGCACGCCTCTGAGAGATCTGAAGGACTTTCAGGGAGACAAGTCAGGGCGGGAGAGTAACTTGCTCCAGAGGCTTCTGGACCTGACTCCATGCAGGAATGTGTTCTCACAACCCAAAGCAACTTGTAAAAACTCATAAATTCCCTTCTCATTCCCTCTTGCCAGCAGTTTTATCTCTCACTTAGGAGGGGAAGGGACCACAAACAGCTGTTTGAACATTTCAGGGCTGGCAAYCTTCAGCAGGGTCAAGGAGGAGGAGGTACAGATCTGCTCTGTTGCAGTGGCAGAAAGTATCTCACTCTTGGCAACCTATGTGCTTTAGGAAGTCCCAGCCTTTGTGCATTTGTCCTAACCCCACTGGTCCTTTTTCACCTCTTCTTCGTTTTTGTCCAGGCTGAAACAATTGCCTGGATCTGCTCTGAGGGAGGAAATGGCTGCTGGGGCTGGAAGAGGAAGCAAATAGTAGCAAACAAGGGGTGGGTCTGCTGGGGGGAGCAGGGACCACTTGAAATAGTAACATGGCAAGTGTCATGATTAACATTCTCCTCAATCATTGTAATAAGGACTTCAACTTTTTCTAAATAGCCCTGAGAAAAACAGACACACTAAACATGGGGGGTGGGGGCAAGAAGAAAATATGTTTACACAAATGCAGTAATTCATAGGAGCAAAGCTAATGTCAGGGTAAGTCATATTAAAAGCAGAGCCAGGGATCACATTTCTGCTTTCCAGTAACCCTCATTCGTCTTCTCCAGTCTCTTATGTGGCACAGGATGATTAATGAGAACTCTGAATTAGGAATATATAACCACGATCAATCATTAATATAAACAACAGATAAACTACCAAGTGCTTGAGAGGGTGGGAAAATAATTTGTCTCTTACAGAGATTGCCAGCACATATACATAGCAGTCTCCTAACATTTCCAAACAAAGTTTCCAGGGAGTTAATCCATTTCATGCCAAGCCTTTTCAAGGGTCAGTTTCCCTTTGAGAAAGGAGGGCTTGCAAGGCTGCCTTTCAGTGGGAGAAAAGCAGAGATGTCAGCCTTCTACAGCAGCTGCTCGCACAGGCAGCCACCCTTCGGGCAGTCCAGGCAGCGGGGGCTCTGCATGTTCCTGTTTTTTGTAATGCTTTCCTTTGATATCGAGGGCAAAATTCACATTTGCCTAAACAACCCAAACACTGTATCAGAGTTCACCGGAGTGAGCACTAAACATGGAGAACGGCATTTTGTCCCTGGAAGTGGAGGAAAGGGAGATGAWCGTCAGTGCTTTCTCCAGCGTGCGGAAGGAAACAGGATGTAGTAGAAAAGCTGCCTGGATGAAAGTTGCAACTCCATTTTATTTCCTCCAAGGAATAGTAAGAAGATAGAATAACATGCCAAGCTATTATATTTTAAAATCTTTGTGCTGAAACACTTAATACAATTACTTTCAGATTGTTTCCTGCTTTCAAATGAAAGCATCAATGAAAAACACAGACTATGAATGGGAAGTTTCAAACCACGCTGCATTTAGTGATCTTGAGATAAACCAGCTAATCACGTTAAACGTAACAACAGAAATTGAAAATAGTACATGGTGAGCTAATCACTTTATATGTAAAAAAAGAAAATTAAAGTAATACGTGAGTCCATTAATTTTGATAGTAAGTCCTCATGCATAATTTGTCAACAGTTGAGAATTACAGATTACAGGTGAACTCACATAGGTTTGGGGCAGCAAACATTTACTTAAGTAGTTGTGGTCTGCTGTACTTGAACTGAAGAACAGTTGGTGACACAAGCACCACAACCTGCCCATACATTTTTGCCCAGCTTCAGCTCCCCTCCCTGAATGCCTGTTCATCCTGTGCCCTGCCAAGCGACCATTTCCCAGCTCCCTGGATCACAGCTACCTGGGCTGCTGCCCTGAAAGCAGGCAGGGGGTTTGCAATAGGTATCAGCACGGTGTTAACTGCTTGCTTTGATTTCCAGGCCACAAACAGAGTTCTWATGCAGTTTTAATGAAACTAAGGAGGTAAATGATTTGCCTTCAGCGAAAACACACAGGTAKTTCCACTTCCAGGCTGAGAACACAACCCCATGGCAAACACATGCTGACCTAGATCAGTGTCATTACAGTCCCAGGCCTTGTTTTGCATTCTGCAYCCMCTTCTTGCACTGACAAGACTCATCRATGAGCTGGACAAGTGCTAAAAGATTAACTTGTGGGTGCAATTTTAAGTTAGTACAGCTCTCTGGACTCTCACSGTGTGGTCACATAAAGTGCAAAACCTAATTCTAAAAATACTCTGTTTTTTGATTTTATGCTTCAATTTTAGAGCCCACGCATCATAAAGAACAGTGGAATGAGGATTAAAWGTTAAGATTTCATGTGTCAGCAGTGCACTACCATTACATTACTTTCACGAATGGCAATCGGTTAAATCTAGCAATTAATTTACACATGTTTATGCAAAGTAAACTGCATCAAAATGTTTAAATAAGGTCAAATAAATTGTTCTCATAAAATATCCATGCGAGCCTGACCAGAAGCAGCTCATTCTAACACCTTAGGGCAACTGTGGGATCTCTGTTCAAAAAGCCAGTAGGCAAAACACAGCACATAATTACTATAGGCCTTTCTAAAGATCATTTATGTAACATCTACTTCACCCACTCCTGCTACCAAAATATTCAACACACCACGGTTTTCTCTCAGAGCAAGAACCCAAAATATCAAAATTAGGTACAAAGAGGAAGGGGAAACCCACAGAGGTGAAATTAGGCAAGAAGTCTGTTGGGTGGTGTAAAGTCAGAACACACTGTGCACTGGAGTCTGTAATTCTGCTTCAAGGTTCAGGCAAACGAACAAATCACTCTGATGGGTTTGTTTCTTGTTTATAATTATCATAACCTCCTTCATGTCATTACTRCCTTACCAAGGACATCTGGGAATCACCTACACGTGACAACAGCTTAAATAGACAGTGTTGTGTGTTAAGCAGCTAATAAGATTTCACCATCACTCTTAATACAAAATGTAATTTTTCTCAATTTAAAAATACATCTATCTTGGTAAAGCTGCATAAAGTGGTTCCATGTTAGCCTTACAGTGACATAGTGCTTAAAAGCCTTACAGAAAGTGATGTTTAGAATATTTTTAAAAAGCTATTTCACCCACAATCAAACTTCATTTATACTGAGGGTAATACCTAGTGAAAGTAGCTTTTCCCTTGTCAGACCTTTGYAGGAACAAATCAATGTCAAAATAAAGTATTTGTTCTATAAAGGGCCAAGTCAAATGCACACACATGAGGAGAAGCTTGAGGACGAATTGTGTGCCTGGATTCCTGAACAATGTAAAAGGAAATGGAAACTCTGAGCTGCAAGTTGCCATTTAGTCCCCACATGTAAACATATCTGTTCTGGTGCAGCTGTCTGCTGGTAAACTCAGGAAAGGAAGAGTTCAAAGTCACAGAAGCACATAAACTGTGAACCTGGAACTGGAGATATGSTAGCTACAAAGTACTGATATGTTCTTTTTCAAGTGAAAAATACCAAGGTGTGCAATCGCCAAAATAAACCAGGATGATCCCTGATTTCTCTAACAGGATATCATATTTTTGTTAGCATAGCTAGGGATGAATAAGCCAGATGTTTGTCCATTCTAGCAATTTTTTGATGAGAACTCCCATTATTATGACTGATTTTGGAATGTAACAGAGAGTTCCCCCCAAACAGAGGGAGTTTTCCTGTTCATTTTTCTTTCCACGCATTCTCAGATGTCATGGAACACAGGAAYTCACTGATAGCCCTGCTGAACACAAAGTCCAGCAGAAAACTACACATGAACATGTTAAGCCTGAATATTTTCCATGCCATGAAGAAAATACTTTGCACTGGTTGTCAAAATTTTATGTTGTTGTGAGGTCTAGAAGAAAAGGTAATATGAAAAATATTTGCCTCTCAGTTTAAACAGACTGTAAGATGATTGGATGCAATGTGTACTCTCCACCTTTGCTAAAGAAAGATGCCAGGGCAGTATTTGCCCTGCCGAGGTCTGGGCACTGGAGGTTTCTGAGGGTTGGCCACCAATCCATGCTTTTGACTGAACCAGCAGATGTGGCAATTCATTCTGCCTTCCTTCCAAGGAGATTCATTATCTCCTTTGGCTGAGCCTCAGCTAAAAGTCACTGCCTGCTGGCAGCAAGGGCTGCACAGGAAGCTTGGCTCCCAGGAATACACTTAAATTAAGTGCTGATACCCTTGGGASTCCATAACAAGCTATTTCAATCTTTTGCTCAGAAACATTTATATTTCCATAAGAAAGTGATTTTGCCGTTGAAATGCAGAGYAGCTTTAAATGAGAAACCAAAGGTTACCTCATAACCTCTCACAGTTACTCACTTTTAACATCAATTGCTGTTAACTTTCCAAGAGCATCCCATACTTTGAACAAAAGAATAGGCACAATGACTTGTACAATTATTCCCAGACTACTGACCATAAAGAATTGCAGAAAAGTTCATTTATTCACTACAAGCCAAGTGAAGAAAACCCTTAAATCTCAATCCTCTGACAATTAAGGATAGGATTCCTCTTTGTGGGTGTTAAAGGCCCRTTTATATATGTATGCTACAGATGTTGGATTTTAAATTCAGGGAGGGAATCAAACTGAAAGCTCCAGGAGCTGACAGGGGTAGCACTGTGTGACAGAAAGCATGCTCTGCACATTTCCACAGCTCTGCTTGCCTTCCCATCCTGAAAATGTACAGAAGTGCTACTGCAGTGATTCCTGCCTCCAAACCACCAATTTAGGGCATGGCTTTACACTGTGGCTGAACCAAATGAGCACCCTCCCTCACTGAAAAGGTAATTCCTCTTTATTCTTAAGTCTTCTACCTTTCTCTCCTGCTCTGTGCCTGCTGCTCAGATTTTTTTTGGCATTCATTTATTTGGAAGGTAAACTGTTGGAATTTGCCAAAAAAACCCATACAAAAACAGAGAGGAAAAAAAAAAGGTAAGTTTTTCCACTGGCCTATATTTGAATTAGTTAAAGTAAGACCAGACAAGTATCTGAACATGTTCAAACAAGCAGCAGAAGCAAGGGAAGGAAGATACATTTCAGCAGTGGGAAACTTAATTCTTCCCTAGCCACCTTGTCAAACCATATTCTGMTATTTCCAATGTAAAATTTGACATTTTCTTGCAGCTCTCTAGTAATGAGCTCATTATTTAGATTTATAACTAGAGATTAAAAACCAGAAGATGTCTTATAAGTCACAAACAATTCATTCTAGTAGAAATTAAGTGAGCTAAATGTGGCTTCATRGGCTACATGTTTCTCTGACTCCCTCTGCTAAGCCTGCTGGGTTTTACAGTCCCTCTCTCTCTTGATTTCTGTGTCCTGTACTCCTGTAAAGACCCATAACTCGTAGACTTTAGTGTTGGGCYCTGACATGAACTGCAAGGCATAGCTGAATACACTAACCAAATATACACAATACCCCCCCAGTAACCTCCTTCTGTTACAACATTAACTAGAAAAATTCAAACAAAAGAACTGTGAATTTTAGGTTGCATCCTTTCACCATTCATGGCACGTTTTCTTTGAGGTAACAGAGTAACATTTGCTCGTAAGACAGATGACCATATTTGGAGCACAATTAATGGCACAGGAATAAGGCAATTACATTACATACTTTAAAGATCACCATGGCCTTTGGCAAAAGAATTATTAGTCTTCTGGTAATTACAAAATTAAAACCTCACCACTTTTTTATTTGGAGTTGTGTGGAAGGAATAATTAACAGYAGCACTGATGGATCTTCATTTAAGGCCATTCTTCTACAATTCTGCAAGGAGTATATTAACTTACGGTATCCACGGTATTCCCCTAAGAGCTTAAAATAAATTTCATCACACTTAAACCAYGTTACTCAACTTTCATTTACTTTCACTTTCAAAAGATCCAGTTGGTTGAAGCTCCTGTCACCAATACACCTTTCATCAAACTGAAACTGCTTTGTAGTTGAGCTCTCAGGTTCTGRGCCCTTCTACATCCCTTTTGAAAAAGCTACTGAAAATGGACTTTGAACATGCTTTGAGAATTCAYGTTACAAGCATCTGGAAAACACTAACTTCAAAAGGCAGGCAGAGAGCCTGGAAATTTCTTCCCTGGAAAAGTTCTAGGCATTTAATCAAATGGTCATGAAGCAACACCAGCTTCAGCACCAAGAYTGCACTGTTTTGTGAGAAAGGGAAGAATGGATGCAAAGGAGCGTGTTCTTGAGACAAACCACCACAGCAGCACACGCGCTGGAAGGAGGAATACTTTCTGAAGAACAGCAGAAATACAACTGGGCACTGAGTGATGATACAGGTGAGTGAGGCACACAAAATTTTGGCAGCCAGACAAATTTTGGCAGCACATTCCGAGCTGTGGGCGCTCTCGCTTGCCTTCAGATGGGCATGGCCGGGACAGGGGGCAGCCCCGGAGCTCACCGCAGCCTCCCACGCTCCTCGCTCCCATCGCACAGCAAAAGCGGCTGTGAGCGGCAGCAGGAGAGCGCTGTGGGCCGAGCTGWGGCAATGCCACACAACAAAGGGCTGAGTGACGATGATCAATGCTCCTGCCACTCATGCAGCCACCCGAGGCACGGCAGGCACCGAGTGATCCATCACCGCCCAGTGAGCCCACCCCTCAGCGCCTGCAGCCAAAAACCTGGCGCGATAAAACCCTCCGACTCTGCACCGGGGCACGAACTTCGCCAAGCATCCCCCACTCTTCCCTTCCAAAATCCTGGGGAGCACTTGCTGACTGTGATAATGCTTTCGCCTTGCTTACTGTGATAATGATTTCACCCATGACTTAGGCACTGTCTTTCCTGTGTGCACGTGTCGTGAATCCTTCTCCTAGAAGGACAAACAGGTTCTGGTTTTATTTCATTCCACTCAAGTCAGAATGCCTTCCTTTTGTGATTAACCTTGATTTTGTGATTTTGTGGTTGTCACACCAACAACACCCTCCGTGACAGCACAACTCCATGTTTTAGAAATTCACGGAAAAGGGCATCTCCTGTTATGTGTCCCCAGGAAGAAAAGTATTCCCTTGCAATAGCAATGTGTCTTTACGTAAGAATGGCCTAGGGAAACATCTGATGCAAAGACTGTAAAACATAAAACCATCCCAAAAGCTTAGCTGGAGAGCCCTGTGAGAGTGGAAACTGTTCTACACCGAGTGCAATACGTGTATCAAACACATACAAAATTTTAGAGATCAATAAACAGAATGATGTTCCATGGAGACAGAAAATACCAGGTACTGGTASATGTATTTTAGGAGACAGGAAAAAAAGTCTAGTAGTGAGAACGTGCAGCATAAGCCACAGAAGAGGGTAAAAGAAGCGGGCAGGTGAAGCCCACTGCACTGCACAGACTTTGTGAAATAGCCACATACCCRGAGAAATGGAGCAGAAGCAACTTCAGAACTCATGGGAGCTTTTCAGCTGTAAGCTCTCCAGTACCTTTTGCACATAGGCATTAGTTTGGTTGTAATCTCCTGCATTTTCTAAATAAACTATACAAAACTGGTATTTGAACCTCTACTCAAAGTGTAAGATTGATGATTTGTAACAAGCTTATTAATACATATTTACTGTTTCCCCTATAATTTTTGGATAAGGAAAAAGAACTCAACTGGTTAAAATTGCTGTGGGAAATAACTGCATCTGTTAAATGATATGATGTCATGTGTAATTTATCTTACATGAAGAATTACAAACTGAGGAGAGTGAAGGTACTAAGGTCACACGCCAACAAATCCCATCTTCCTACATGGAATTCCCAATTAAAAATGCAGTCAAAACCAAAAGCAAAACAAACCATAATTCTGCTGATTTACAAGACAAATCCTTTTAATTGCTCATGGCTAAACCATTTCTTTAATATCTACAGTGAATTTATCCATTTAACCACAATTCATGTAATCAGGGCAACAGAATTGCCATTGCAAACTACCCATTACCATTTCTGAAATATTTCTACATTATTAGTTGATCCCTCCTTACTCGAGATTATAAATTATTAATATCTTTTCCAGTTCCTCTTCATAATTGCCCATCATCTTGTCATCTCAGCKACTCTATCATCCTTTAGCCCACCCCCACATTTTCGTGCTTTYTTGCTCCTTGTACAGTGAAGAACCCCAAAACGTACACTGAATTCCTAATTGGCTTCTGGAAAGGCTGAACCTGCAATCTGTGATTTATGAAGCTGTTACTSGGTCTCTGGGGAGCTCTGTTTGAGATGCAGTAGATGGAGGCAGCACAAAGATACCGTGTCCTCATGCATGTAAAGCATCTGCTTGTCCCTGAAGCTTCATTCCCACTCAGAGCTTGCAGCCAGAGCCAAGCTGAAACTGCATTAGAAGACGGTGCCTTATTCCTGCAGGTAGCAACGCTGAAGACCTTGAGATTGTCAGTTTCAATAAAGCTGTCAGCATAGGAAACAAGTGATAAAGGGACCAGAAAATAGGCCCACCATATAAAAGACAGGTAGGCCACCCAAAATTTAAAAAAGGCTGTAACCTATATTCTCTCTTACTGTATCCAATCTGTTTTCTCAATCAAATCAAATTAATTAAACAGCACTTTTATAAAACTGAAAAAATTAAATTACAAGGTCAGAGCAGTAATRTGACCCCAAGGTACCATTTAGGCTATTAATCTTTTCTCTTAATGTATTATTTTATAGAATCAGAGAACACCCTTTGAACATCTGACCTTCAAAAGCACTTTGGCTGTTTGCCAAAACACTTCCCATTAACGTATCATACCAGCCACACATAACCTAGCATTATTTGCAATCTCATTAACATGCTTAAAAATGGTTTAGAAACAAATTTTCATCCCTAGACATAAATTCTTGAACTTTTCTTTAAAGCTAATCCCACTAGCTTATATTTGATATGCAAACAAACTTACTTTCTGTTTTCAAGAAAAAAGTACTATTTTTCTGTAATTATTCTCCGTTAAAATACCCAGCATACACTAAGACACATAGTTTGTTGCCTGAAAATTAAAAAACCTCAGCAAAACAACAATATTAAGTTAGCATATTTTCAGAGAAATATCTTTCTTTTATATTGTATTACCATAGACTACTTCATTTCTGAGGCAAAACAAAACATCTGTAAATAAAAATACTTGGAACCCTCAGCAGTGGCATTCTTCTTCCAGGACCATCTGAAAACGTAACCTTAACCTTTTCCCCAAACTGTGTTATTTTAATTGGGCTGGTAGAGAGCGTAGCTCAGGATGAGAAGAAAACATATCTGAGTTCTGATCCGGAATAAGGATATGTAGCTTAAGCAACACTTTTTGAAACACCTGTTAACTGAGCTCTCAATGTGCCTGAGCTTATGGAATAGTAACAGAAAACAAAATCAACTCTGTAAAATATAAACCTGCACTACGTGATATTAAAACTTTGCATACTATAATTACCATTTAAAAAAAACCCAGAAATACATGTATTCGTCCTTTCCACATTTCACATTTATATTGACTTCTCTGGAGCCTTGATAAATTAAGCCAGCCATTCCAAAAGTAAGTGCATAAAGTAAATAAACATTGCCCCGTACATATGTGTACATTATTAACTAGTTTAATTATAAAAGCTTTCAGAAAACTAAGCACTTCTGCCTGCAGATTCAGAATGAGACAGAAAACAAAAAGCAAACTCTGTTTTCTCCTACATGATGTAAATGTCTGAAGAAACCTAATTCTTATACAAGTTTTCCATAAAAAGAACATTAGTTTTCAGTATCAAAAGGTCAGTAAACCAAACAAACAAAAATCTAATAAAGAGCTAACATTTTCAACTGATATTAAAAATAAACCATCCACTAAAATTAAAATTCAGCCTTTGAAACGGGACTTGAACTCTTTATGCATACTCTGCCCTGCTGACCCTTGCTAAAGGGTGTAAGTCAATCTGAAAWACTCACAAATGGAGAGAGGATGATGGATTTTCTGCCAAATAACCCCAAGCAAAAGTAATGCTCTTAGCTAGGGAGCCTGCTTTTATTTCCTTTGCCAAGTGATGAATTAAGAGAACTTCCTAGCATACGTGATGTTTTACTCTTCGCATTTTTTTTTAAACCCTGGTGTTTTCCTTCTTATAAATAAAAGCAATACAACCAGTAGGTAATAAGAAGAAAAGGAACTGCTTCTTATGTGCTGGGAGTTTTAAAACTAGGTAAGATTGCTAACTTGGTGAGGGAAGGGAAAATAAACAGGACAGAAGTTGCAAGGTCACCAGTTTCTACTGAGTAGAATGGTATTTTATTTATCAGGAACTGGGCAGTGCCTCCACTTTCTGAATGAATGGCAGATCCTTCCTATCTATTTTTACCTCTGGGTAACTCCTGAGACTGAGAATAATGGATAGCCCTTAACAGTTGTACACTCCATTTAGTTTATGAATATCCCTGCCAGAGGAAAAAGTTGTGTTAATCTCTAACATGTTGCTGAAGAGGTCAGCATGCAGGACATTAAAATACCACRTCAGCTTGTAAGTAAATTCCTGATGCATGTTTAAGTGCTGGSAGCTGCTCTACAAAAGCCCTGTTACCTTAAAATTCCTGTTATAGCAGCGCCTGTCATCTCCCCATTTGCTATGGTGAGAGTTTTTGCCCCCAAGAAAGTTCATAAACTGAAAGAACACATTGGGAAGAATGGGATTACATGTGCAGGCACAGAGGCTGAAATGACTTGCTTGAGGCCAGAAAGCTAGTCAAGAATGGAGGTGGGAATAAGATGGATGGCTCCTGTCAGGCACTACAGTGCCACAGCCGCATGGCAGACCGGGAGATCTCCATCAGAGAGATGGAGATCAGCACTGTGTGCTGCTGGTGGCAAGAGATGGACTCAGCAGCTTTGTCTCCTAGTCATCCACTGGGCAAGAAACAGCAGACAGGACAGGTTTCCTTGCAGCAGCAGCTCCTCAGAGCCAGCCAGAAGAAACACCCACTCCACCCTTCCTGCCTCCCCATCCTCCCCACAGCACATTCCCCAAGCATTCAATCCCATCCCAAACACTATCTCACTACACCTCCCTTCTACCTTGAAAACCCACAGAAAGAAAAGAAAACATGGCTTTCTCAAATAAACCACACTTTCCCAGTTCTCCACTTGTTTGTGACACATCCAGCTCAGCCACAGTGTGACACTTCATGCAGCACACAATCAACACACATGTGCCCCTTCACAGCTCCCAGTCTGAGAGAAAACCATTTAATTCCCTTTCCAGCGAGGCACAGAGCAGCATCCATATATCTGGAAAAAATAAACCTCCCCCTGAAAGTAATTGTAACACAGTATTTCAGAAAAAGAACAGACGAGTCCCAATTGGCCATGCAACCCAGCCAGCTTGCCAGCAGCAAGAGTTAAAAATCCTAGTTTCAAACTGCAGCTCAGCCAGTCTAGGAAGGAGATCACTTGATATGCTTGTCAGATAAAGCAGAGAACTCAGCWAAATGGCTGATGATTTATAATCACATGTTATTTTATTCCTGTAAATTGCCCCTCCTAATTCTGGATATAAACAGCACATTTGGGAACAAACATTTACAAATATGCTTTGTAGCAAGGAAAGGCTTAGTGGATTTCTGACTTTTTTTTAGATTTTTTTTAAAGGGAAGAAGGTAAAATCTCACTACAAGACAGTCCATAATTTAGGAGGTTTTGTCTTCAAAATAGCACCACCTCTCCTGACTGGGCAAAACATCATTTTTTTATGCCAAGTGGTTAGACATAATTCAATMGTTCATGATCAATACCAACTCTGAGTTTTGAGTTCAGCTTTGCATAATTTATACGATTTCAAATTCATTCAGCTCTGAAATACAGTGACATACGATACTGAAGTCAATGCTGGAATGCTTCCTGACACAAAAAAACATTCAGGACAGCTCTSTTCTACTCAATTGTGCTTCTGAAAAGCTTTATTTTGCAATGTATGCTTAAGAGCAGAAGAAACAATTYAGAGAAATCTGCAGTGACAATGTGGAGTCAGAACTTTCTCAAGAACTTTCTCAAGGATTCTGAACACGCATAAATGTAAGATTTGATTCTCATTTCACATAATAATAAATTATTTCAAGACTGTTTTAAGCACTTTCTGCAATAGAAAGTAATTTAAATCACTGTCACCTGACTTCCAGTTTCAGCAAGCCATAAGCAAGCATGATTTGCACCCAGATTATTTGTGACAAGGCAGTAAGTAAACTCAGCTTTCAGGAGCTCTGACTTCATGCCAGTGAAGAAAAACACATTGCACTACATCTCGTCTCTGAAGACTTTCTTGCTTAYTGGTAAAAAAATTTGCTCAGATTTTAAAAGCATGAAGAAGAAGATTAATTTTTTGTTTCCACTTTACAACAAGTGGAAGAAATGGAATTTATTTTTACCCCAGCAGTGGTGAGAAAAATAATAAAAAGGGCAGTGAATGGATGTGAATGGCACCAGCACTCATGGCACATATTCATGGATTTTCAAGCAGTAATGGCACCTTATTTTGCAGTTTGTGACACCACTGAGACTTGTATTATTAGACCATGACTTTAARAGCCTTGCAGCAATACCAGCTAACACAGTATCACCTTCCCTCCCCCCCATCACAGTTGTGTCCAGCACAGCTGCCTGAGCAGCTGCACTATGAATGGGGTCAGAGAAAACACTATAAAGTTCTGAACATCCTTTTTCTTGTTTGTAGTAAACACATATCAGAGTAGGCAACTGATACACTGATAATGCAACACCTATGCTGATAATGTTGTCAATCACCCYGTACTGTGAATCCTCTGCCTTGCTGTAAAATCTTAACAGGAAAAGCCACATTGTTCAGACAGCAAAATATTGGAATGCAATTCCACTACATTTTGGGGTTTTGGTGAAAATAAGAGTGAAGAAGCCAGAGATTAAATAAGGCAAGCTAGAAATATGCTGGGCAGATTCTGAAAAATTAAAGCTTTCTGGAGGGTCACTACATAGAACCCCCTCCWAATGGTATTAAGCAAAAAAATATTAAAAATAAATCCTTGAACTCGACATTTAAATGTAATAATATCACATGTACTACTGGTGCCAGAAGAAGTTTAGCCAAAGTATTTGGGCTTTATTTCCTTTTTTGGAAAAAGAGTACAGTAAAATATGGATTGAAGTGTCTTATGACATTTAATAAAAAAACTACTGAAGATTATTCACTTATGGTATTAAACACATACAATTTTTATAAGGTGCTTTATAAACTTGTTAAATAATGTCTGCTCTGAGGGTATGTAAAACGGATACCTTTGAAATGTAACTTACTTTGTAAGTACTGAAGAGATACTTAGAACRGTGAGCATCATTAGCTTACTCCAAGAGGACCAACACAATAAAAAGAGTCAATTACTTAGCTTATAAAAATTTACTGCTTCTACAAATTCTTTCCAATTACACCAAACTAAAGAAAAAAACAGAAAGTGAACCTTTCTTAAGTCAGCAACAGTTTGCTGCCTTGTCACCTGATAAAACACACCAGGATGAAGCTGCCCAGCACAGCATGCTCTCAGCATCGAATGCAACATGTTTATCAGGAGTAGCCAAGAAAGCATTCGACAAACAAAGTCCAAACCTGAAAWACCAACTTGAGAAGATTTTTTTAGGAATCCGAGGATATACTCATACTTCCCTTGTCTTCTGATTTACAACAACCCCTCTCTTCAGCTGAAACACCAAGGGATTAAAGAGATGGATAGAGTAATTTGTTGAGCTGTGCAGTGCAATAATTTCTGACACACTGACAACTCAGGAAAGTCCCGAGTTCAGAGAGCCACAAAACCTACAGTTCCAGGGACAYAGGAACTGCAAAACTCATGCTAAAGGGAGCATGGCACTACACCAACATTTCTCCCTCTATAACTTTCTCATCTGGGCCTATGGGGCTGGGCATCTCAGCCTCAGCACAAGGTGCTGTTACATTTCGGGGTCAGTTGCAATTTACACCAGGCGTAGCTTTCAAATTGACCAAATTCTATGGATCAGCCATGAGTGTGGACATCCTACACTAGAGAAGAACAAAAGGGAAACAAAAGAGGTTAATATCACAAAACAAATCAAAACCTCAAACKAAGTGATTGCTTGAATACAGACATACTTCCCCACTCAGTCATAGCACAGAACTCAGCCCTAATGCCAAGCTCTTTTCCCCATCACTGCTGAGAGGTCAGCTTCCCTTGCAGATTAACACTTTAATGTGCACCAAAACCAAGYGACATAGAATCACTTAACCAGGCCAGTTTAGCCAACCTTTCATACAAAAGAAAAATGAAATACCAGAAACACGTTTCATGCTGCTGCCAGAGGGGCTGAAGAGATGTGTGAGKACCACACAAAGCTCTGATGGCACTTTTGATGATGGGTACATTCACTGTGCCACAGCGTGGGTGCTCCCAAGGCAGGGGCTGCATGCAGCCATCCTCAGTGGGCCACACTTGCCCACAGCAAGGCTGGGGGGAATCTGCAGGGAAACACTGAAAGRCTGAGAGGACAAACAAGTGCACACCAGCCAGTGGCAGCTGCAGCATTGCTCTTAAAGTTCAGTGGCAAAACTCATACCGAGAACTCAACATTAGAGCAAAAAGACTGATTTATCAGTACATAGCAACAAGGCTCAGGAAAGAGAGAAAGGAATAGCTGAGATAAAAAGCTTAAGCTATCTAAAACCTAATGAGGCCCTATGATTCACTGGGATATCTGAACCTGAAGTAGGGAATGCCTTCAATTAGGCAGAGTTCACAACAGGACTCAATGGTTAAACTTGGTTTCGATTTTTTTAAAGCAGACTGTCTGCATCACTGCTACCTGACACTACTCAAAAGGCACAGCACGCTGCCATTCCAGCTGAAAAGCAGGCAGAGAAATAGGCAATGCAGGCCAGAGAGAGAAGGCAAGGTTTAAAAATAAGTTTCAAAAGAACATTCTGAGAGAGTTTCTTTTTCTTGCCTTGGCTGTGGCACATGGTCACACAAGCAATTGGATCTACACAGCAGATTGGTTTCTCACTGCTGGCTGTCCCAGCTCACCCTCTCCTGCACAAACTCTGGTGTTTTTGTGACTCTGGGCTGAACTGCTTCTGTGTTAAGTCAGCAGAAAGCCAAGCCAACAAAAAGGGCAATAGGTTTCTGCTGGGATGTCATGCAAAAACAGTGGAGCAGAGGCTGAGAAAGGAGACAGGCTTAGCTGCTCTGGCAGTGCAGGCTCAGGCTGATCAGCGAGTGCATCCACAGTAGCTTCACTGGCACTTGAAAGCTCCAAATAAGGCTTTAGTATGATAAATATTTATTTCAGCAAAAACACCATCTTATGTGGCATTATCTCATCTTCTCCCTGTCACACAAAACTTTGCCCAGACACTGTCTGTGAGGGGGAAGGGATATTTTTGTTGTAGTTGTTTTCAATCGAGACCAAGTGTCCATTCAGCTTGTCACGTGGCTCTGTGAACAGGTGTGCTGGTGAAAGAGAGGGGCTGCAAAGGACTGAAAACAAGCAGCTGGAGGAAGGAGGGTGCTTAAACCTTAAACAGSACAGAAAGTTTTGGAAGTCTGTATTTGTGAAACAGTATTGCAAATTCAAGCCAGGCTATTCTCCTTAGTACTGGCTACACACTTAACAGGAAATTCTGCTCTAAAATAAATATGGGCTAAGTTGAAAAAAAAAGAATAAATAAGAAATAGGTTTAAATGCTAAATATATAAAACAATAAATAACTGAATYATATATATCTTACATCATTATCCCATCTTGTGGTGAGTGAGCAAACATATGTACATTAAGGTATTTAYTCTGGTATACAGGAAAATAATTTAATTGCAGACCACGTCACAGATTTCTTATGTTCCTGCTTTGGATGCAGCTGACAGCAATCTCATAGCCTCTGATCAATAAAATGCCTCTCCCAGCCACGTGATTCTGCAAGATACCTTAACCTATTCCTAGCACCTTTTGGATTCTTTCCTGAGCTTATGCAACTAACCTACATGGCAGAATGTGAACTGTAGTSGCTCATACAAGATTTAATGAGTGTCAGATCTAATACATGAGAACAGTGGCAAGAGGGAAATGCAGAACAGTAAAAACCAGCAGGAGCAGTACTCTTACTTAGCAAGAGTAACTAAACTTATTCAGCTAGTTACCCAGCTGCAGCATAGCTGTCCTGCACCCTGGCTGTCTGATAAAACTACAGGATCAGCTTTCCCCAWGCAATTTCGGTGGCCATACAGTGTTCAGGCAAACTCCACACTGAGAAGGAATGCAGTGGAATTTCTTGCTCCCTGCTTTGCTGTGCAGATCCACAAGGCACTGGCTCTATCGGTTTGTACCGATATCAACCCAGTGTGGACTGGTGCACACTTTGTAGCTGTCATTTTACACTTCAGTTGTGTAGGATGGGATAGGACAGTATTTAATAAACCAGTGAGTGCTACATGTAGACTCTGCCCATGTGCTCTGACCATTACCAGAAAATTGTATTTTTTAAAATCATAAAGCTTATGATAATTACAACTGTTAGAACAAACATTTACACTTGTGACTACCTGCAAAGCTGATTTAAGTAGGCCACTCTATGAGCTATTGYTTTTAATAATCTAACAAGGATCTACAAATCATGCTGAAATTCCTGGCTCTGCAGAGCAAAGGCAGTCTTATTCTGAAGCCAGTTTCATGGGGATTTGTGTTTTGTGGAATAAAATCTGAACAAGAGCCTTTAGCTGGCAGCACACAAAGGTTTTCCTATATTGAAGCTACGCTGCTTTGTCTCCCAACAGAGAAACTGGAGCCAAAGACAAACAAAGCAGAAAAGAGTGTTAAAGACAAACAGGTGGATAAGACTGAAAAAAAGCAAGAAATGCAAGGATATGCTCTCAGTGCCTGAGGGACACACTCAATGGARGGGAATCCAAATCCAAGGCAATATATTTTGGGCTCCAAAACCTGGCTCAAGGCTCAAGACTGTCGCCAGCATACTTCCATTCAATTGATACACAACTGACTCCTCACTTGAAAAGATTGCTCCCTGCAGAAACAAAGTCACTTCTCATGGCTCATGAAAAATGTYAGCTACCCTAAATGCCTTTGCTCTTCATTCCACAAAGCCATGTAACAACAAACATGGCCCAGTGAAATAGGAATTCAACTATCATTAAATAAATGTGTTCAGAAAGCAAAATATTCTTCTTTGAATGGATGTTTGATTAAGAGAGAGACATAAACAGACCCTTAAACTGTAAAACCCTGTAAAAAACAATCCTTTCTTATATACAGGTGTGATATAAACATATATATACATGTTTCTCTACTAATTTAAGGGTGAAAACATAAGAAACCTCATGTTTCACATTGCTGCATCTCTTCAAGACCACAGTTCCAGCATTACTCAAGCTTCAGCTTTAGGGTTAATGTAATCCAACCTKGGTGTTCAGGACAGAGAAGAGAATRGCTGCAGCAGTGCAAAGGCATTGCTACTGTGAAGCAGCAACATCCCTTTTATTTAACTATTTCTAAGGTTTAAGCGCTCACAACAATTTTTATAAAAGCTGCTTCACCGTTMAGCCACAAGTTTATTTTGCCTGCAACTGTAAGCTCTATGTGTCTATTGTTGCTTGTGCAGGCTGAATTCCTAATGTAAAAAGAGTCTGCCCACTCAAATGCTTTCATGGGAACATAAGGGCCTCATGGTGAGGTCTAACAATGGACCAACCTGATGGCTCACAGCCACCAAAATGAGGCAGTAWTAACTTTTCTTCTGCCTTTCCTCTGCTAGTCCTCTGCGCTGGCTCAGGGACATCTGACCTCTGATTTGGCTGAGTTTACTGAACTGGCAGAGAAATAATTCAGCAGGAAAAAAAAATGGTTTCTGTTGGTTTATCAAGTGAGGCCAGATACAACAGGACACCTCTTTCAAAGTAATCAAATTACTTTGGATTACAATTACAAAGCAACCCAATTTGACTGGTTCACCCACCTCGTGGAGTCTCAAACATGGTGATGGGATCATTTGAGATTAAGGGCAGGGTAAGAGAAGAAGTGCTTTTCACTATTTACACATTCACTTTAAGTTTATTGTATGCTGATAGCAATAATAAAGTAATATTCTTACCTTTAMTTGCTAATTTCTCCATTCATTTGCRTCACTTTTTGCMAATTCACCAACAGATCAYAATACAATAAACTGAATATTCACTTACCTACAAATCCTTTCTCTCCAACTAATTTAAGGGCGATTTTATCCGCCAAAACAGAAGAATTTCCATGTGCAATGTTAGCAAAAGGTCCAGCGTGAACAAATACCGGTGTCCCCTGGAGGATAAAAAAATATACGTGTAAGTAATTCAATGAATAGATATCATAGTTAATCCCACACAGCTCATACTCACTCCTCTACCAGTGGGATGGGGGACCCAATCAGAAGGGTTAAAGCTAAGAAAACTCATGGGTTAAGGACAGTTTAAAATGTTAAAAGAACACACAAGCAAAGCAGAATAAGGCATTAATTCCCTACTTCCCACACGCAGGCAGGTGTCCAACCATCCCCAGGAAAGGAGAGCTCCATCATGTGCAATGGTTACTCGGGAAGRCAAACRCCATCACTCTGAAYGTCCCTCCTCCCTCCTCCTTYCCACAGCYCTRCATGCTCAGCAYRATGCCAYATTGTCTGGAACACCCCTTGGGCCACTTGGGGTCAGCTGTCCCCACAGTGTCCTCTCCCAGCATTTTGGGCACACCCCAGCTGCTGGTGGGGTGAGAGACAGAAAAGGCCCTGGCTCTGTGCAAACCCTGTTCAGCAAAAACAAAAACATTTCTGTGTTATCAACCCTATCCCAGCCCAAACCTCAGTAATTTTGCAGACTAAYAGAAATTATGTATTAATCAAAGCACATACAGCAAGGAAGTGTTGTTAGACAATTTAGGGGTTTCTAGGTACAWCTCAGGTGCTTGGGACCCCATTCACCGACAGGCTCAGATGTCAGAACCTGCTCCATTCCTAGAAAGGTAACAGACAGCAGTGCAGCCTGCACGACACTTACACAACTTCCCCACCCAGACTTGCACTAATTAATGGTTCATATTTCCCCAGCTATAACACTGTGCTGTGGAGAACAGAGGTACAGAGCTGAACCCTTACTGCAATAGACACCTTGCAAATACACAGGGGAAGYTGACTCTGTGGCATGAACCAATATAAACCAGAGAAAGGAGAGGTAAGKAGCAAGCAAATTAACTAGGTAAAGGAAATTTGTAAGGTAGGAAGCAGTTCTCAGCTTCCCTTGTATGTTTTTGGCAGGCATCCCAAGAAAAATTATTAGTTAGAAAGTAAGCATCCACAGAAAGGGATTAGGTAGGATTAGGTGAGATTACATGAACTGCTACTTTTTCTCTAAATCAGAATGCACARTCAGACAGAAGGATGTCACTTCAGCTGTTTTACTACAAAATACTTAGGCAARCAAATGCCCATTGTTGTATTTATGCATCTCAAAGTGCCCAGCTGGTTAAAGAAGAGGTAAGCAGTCAATTTCACATTATCTCCATCAATGTTCTCACATTCTGTACTAGGAGTTACTGCCAACCCTCAAAATTTCAGGCAAACTACTGGGGAACCTCCCTCAAGTTTGGACCAGAAACACCAGTTAAAGGGTGTTCTATGGATCAGCTGCAGGGCACATCCAACAGTCCCCTGAACCACAGCTTGGAGACTATTAACCATATAATACAAATTGGTTTTTCCCCCTCCCCTCCCCCAACCACCAGTGTCTTCATGCAACAACCTACATAGGAAAATTATTTCATTTTTTGTGWATGAGTATTTTATAGTGAAATATRTTACTTCACTACTGYAATCAAAATGGTGTTTTATGGAAAACATGGACATTTTAGTAATGATGATTAGAAACATATATACATATATACAAAAATGATATACCAACAAAAAGCTTCTCTTCTTATTGCTTCCTTTAAAAGTAATAACAAATAATTAAATTGTTTCGCTCAGAGGAAAGACAAGTAACSTTTTAGCCACTGCCACATGCACATCCATTTCTAGATGGATGTTCTCTAGAAATGACACAATTAAGCTACACTTCAGATAACAGTTTGAGCTTTACTTCTACTTTAGTATTTACTCTTCTGGCATTCAAATAAGACCACAAGCTTTCAGCTACCAGATTCAGATCCATAAGGCTTATTCCAATATTTCTTTTATTACTCAATAAGTCCAATTTTACTCTTCCAATCCCTAATTTCTTGTGACTGGTCTTGTTAGAGCCCAGTGCACACACAGGCGGATGTGACACCCACAGCCAGACTGGTCTGCCCAGCGGATACTGCAGCAGCTATGCAAGGAGAGGTGCCAGAAGGGTCACCCACTACACTCCCTGTGCAACTGTGCTTCCAAGAGTTCATCCACACARCATGGACAGGAAGGAAATTTGGAGGATCCAAAATCCAGAATATTCRAAGTCAAGAGGCTCCCATGACTAACTTGGAATCCAAACACACTACTAAATCACTGGCACAGACATGCTCCCCTGGAGCTTTGAAATCCACCAGAAGAAAAGGAAGAGCTATTGGAATGTTTTTTTTTAACAAGAGCAGCCCTGGMAGAAAAGTAAAGTCTAGGTACTGAAGGGAGTGAACTCCAGCAGGACCTCGGGAGCCTCAGGCACACCCTGGAACAGGRACAACAGTGTCTTCTCAGGCCAGCTCTAGGGACTGTGCCAGTCCATCTGTCCCACTTATTTTTGCTACACTCTTGATAAACTATATGGAGAACCAAACAGTGGCACAGGGATGCATTCTGCTGACTGTTTTCAGTACAGAGAATTTTATTGTCCAAGTTTCAGTAAAAGAAAATAAACCGAGAATGCCAATAAATATCTGAAGCTATCTGGCCGCTAGAAGGATGTTTATAATACCTATTACCATCCTTCTCTCATCTTTACTGTGAGTGACACTTCAAAAGTAACACAACAAACCATTCCAGAGCAGCCAGCCTGCAACTACAAAGGGCTGTACCATAGAGCAGCTGCTCTGTTACGTGTGGTATAAATAAATGCTAAACATTAAGGGATCAGCTGACAAGAGAACAAATCTGTCATGAGAAACATGGATAAACACTGTGAAATCATTATGTACATTCCAAACAAAGTAATCTCAATTCTACAGCACTGGATGTAAGTCCTACTGAAGTCTGAGGTTATTGCAGATGWAGTGCATCTGCAATTTTGAGATCTGCATCTCCCATTTTGAGATTTTTACTGTCATTCCTGCACATAAAACACTGTCAATCATTAACACTTTCAGGCGGCATTTCTGGTGACAGAGTAGCAGGGCTGTGAAGGAAAGCAACCCACCAAGAAGCCTCTCTAAAAAGCAGCAAATTAAAACACACATCAACTCACATGTGAAGGAAAGCACTGACATAGGTTGCCAGCTCAGTTCCACGCAGGACTGACATTTGGCCATGTTTGATTTATGACCTTCTAAACCTCCTCCCCAGTGCCTGCAGACATACATATAAAGTTGGTGCAAATCTACCAAGCATGTTGTTCTTCTCCCCTTTCACAAGCCCTCAGAAGCAACCCCTCAGACTTCCACAGCTTAACACAATTCCCATCTACAGGCATGTGGCCAGATCACAAAGGAGTGCAGCTATCTCGGCAATGGCTGCTTCCAGACACTGCTACCCACAGACACTACGATTTACAAAYTATGCCAAATCAGCTGTCAGTTACCCCAATCTCCTTCTCCCTCTCACCTGGCAGTATTTTTGCYATTCCCCAAAATAATCTGGAAGATCTGCTTTGGGAAGTGGTCCCAGCACCAGCMTGACAGAGYTCAAGGAGCAYATTCTCAGGCACCGGGTGTGATRCTTTGGAATGRTCCTGTGGCAGGGCCAGTTGGGGGTCCTTAGGGGGTCCCTTCCAGCTCAGCAGATTCTGTGGTACTACATGAGAGCAATGACACAGCCCAAAAGGACACCAGGCAAAGCACAGCACTACCTTGGAAAACATTTGRATAAACTGGGGATCTCTTGGACAGGTGACTCATATTAGCCTGCAAGCCAGCAAGTATTCAAAGGGTGACAAGAAATCATCTTTAAGACTCAAAGTGGAGGAGTGGAGCATGAAGCAGCCTTCTGAGCTGCTTTAGTTTTCTGCTTTAATAGTAACTACGTGAGAAGAATTTAGGGAAAAAAATGTATCTTTGGGTAATGTGGTCGGGGTCCTGCTAACAAGCAATAGTGTTTGATGAAAGTTGGCAGATGTTTCAGCCATAGCATAGATTAAACTAGAAAAGARTACCACATAAAAGGCAGCAATTTTACTGCATGGAAATGTGAATATAAAGAAATGCAGGGAAAAAAATAAATGCATGCAAGTCCCACAACCAAATGCCTATCATTCAAAATAAACTCTTCTGACATTTATAATTGTCTTTTAGGACACTGCAACAAAACCACAGTATTTTCCAACAGATATGCRAAGTGCAAATAGAGTGACTAAACAGTCAGAATCAAAGCTCCCTTGTCACTGGTGCTTAACATACAAAATGWTATCCCAGTGGTGATTTAATACTCAGCTCTGGCTGTGACATTCTTGATCTTGCGTGACCTCCAGTTTCTGCTGTTGGATGCTACATTAAATTCTGGCACACACACATTCTTCATACAACCACATGAAAGAGCAGGTAGTCTTTGCAGGGGGAAATAATTAAGGTGGCTATAATGAAGTAACATGGACTTAAATTTTAGTTTTCTACTATTCTCTGAGACTAGGAAGTTGTCCCCATCCAAACACAAAAGAAAAAAGGTAGTTATCACTTTGACATGATGTAGAAAATCAGAYATTTTTATCAACTGGTGATTGTACTGGTACCTTTCTTCTTTCTGGCGTTTTTCAACTTTTTACCATATCAGGAATTGTTATCAGGAATTGTGAAATATTCCAGCTGCGAAATTTCAATGTTCAAATGAAACAAAAATATACACTGATTTTTCTCCAAGTGCACTTGTTTTCAAAGCTGCCTCATTATTTTCTCATTTTTCTTCCTCCTTCTCCCCGATTGTTGCTCATCGTTCATCTTCCCATGGAAATGGCAATACTAGACTGCCCAAACACAAAGCTAGGTTGCACTAATTCTACATTTTTTAAGCTGTTGGAAGAAAGCTCACAAGGGTAGGTGTAAATCATTCCTCTCATACACTAYCAAATGGCCACAGCAAAGCATCTGCTTTCCACACAAAATGCTGGGCTGTGGGAATCATCATGGGAACATCCATATAAAAAATACATAAAAGGAAACTTCCCCATGAGAACAAGGTGGGAAATGCTAGCAAATCTGTGAAGATTGGTCAGAAGACCAACCTGCTTCCCAGTGTGCTCAGAAGCAGCTCAACAAWGCACTGCAGCTTGTTTGCAGCACTAGGTAAAATGATGGCTATAGCTGGATCTCACTGAGTAAGAAAACCACCAAAAAGATATAAATGCAGATAGAGCTGAATAGTTAACATAAACAAATGAACATTTGCTATAACGCCTTTATGGATCTGACCCTGGCTTGAACTTTGAAAGTCAAGCACAGTTGCTGGAGAGAAGCAGGATCAGCACAATATGGAATGTGAAAGTTGGAGAAGGGCAGGCATCATAAGCCATACTCACCTCTAATGTCTGCATTAGTGTTGGCTTAATTGCATCTTTCATCAAAACTGCCAAAGCACCAGTTACTCCCTAAAAAACAAGAATCCACATTTTAAAGAAGTCAATTCTAAGGTGCAATATTTCCAAGGTRCACTTAAGATTATAGTTAAACAGTCCTTACAGTTCAAAGCAGTGTTCCAGTGATTCATAAARAATTTATTTAGATACTACCTCAAGACTTCTGAAATTCTGTATTTACAGTGTGTCAAAAAGAAAAAAAAAAAAGATTTTGTTCTGAATACACTTAAAAGGCAACAGGTAATTTGATTGTCCTATTTCATGGAGAGATCAGAAACAGAATTAAGCGATCAGCATGAGGATGTTCAAGGTAACAAAAGATGAAGTGCCAAAGGCCACTGAGACCTGAGAAAGTAAGAAGGCAATAACTTGATAAAACTGCCTAAAGAAATGACAGATGGATTTCTTTTATGACAGAATCAATAGCAYAAATCAATAGCTAGGAACAATCAGAAAGGGTATCAAGACTTGTACAAATATATACACAACAGACACAGGATGAAAGCAGCCACAGAGTGTAYTAGGGGCAGATAAGGAAGACATCAAGATATTAGAAGTTGGAGGTGCCTTAGAAAAAAAAAARAAAAMSACCACAGAGCGTGCACATCACTATCAGGCTGTATGTAGGGTGCTATCTAGAAATCACCAGCATATGTTCAAATTTATTCTTGAATTACTTTGATTTTGAGATGATGTGTTTCGTTTTGAAAGAACTAGATCATGGTTCAAAAAAAACACAGCAGTGTTATAAAGAGYGGCTCATAGGCTTGCCAGAGAATACAAAAAAATGAATTTAATATATTTTTGTATTGAAAAGAAACATAGAAACCAAACAAAAACGCTAGCTGTTGTAAATTGTTTAAAATGAAGATTGAAAACCAGGGGTACATTATCCAAGTAGCTTATAAAGAGATGAACAGTAATATTCAAATTAAAAAAAAAACAATAAAAATAGTGCCTCTATAATTCTCAACACAGCTTTTATCAGTTAACCCAAAATTTGAGCAATCAAAGTCTGCATGAAAATTTTGATGGTAACAGATAAGAGGCATAAAAGTATGTGGTGATTAAGTACAGTATTTTATAAAACTAAATTTTTCCCTCTTTGAGCATCACATCTGAGCACAGACTTCAGAAGAAAATTACACAGAATATTTGGCCTTAGATAAATCTGAACTGAAACCAAAATAGTAAAACTGGTTTCTACTAATGCATAGCAAGAGTTTCCTTGGGGGACTGTGAAGGAGAGAGAAGGAAAAGATTTTTCTTCACACTCTGCATCTCCCACTAGTAACAAAAYCCAATGGATCCACAAAGAAATGACAAACTGGTAACAAAACAACATAGCTTTTAATCTTCTGAATTAGCAAAGGAATAGATTGCTGTTTCTTAGCAWGTTAATTTCAGAAGCTAGGATTAAAACACAAGGAAACATAAGCACCCCAGCTCTTCCAGAACAGGTGAGGCTCCAGCACCTCCATAGAAGCAGCCTGGTACTATGTGGCTTATATAACCAAAAWATCTCATTTGCCAAATGCAAAACTTTACATCTGTTTTTTCAAGTGGCCAATAGCAAGAATAACCACCTGAGCAGCCATGGATCAGCCCTCCTGACCCAAGCCAGGCCAACTGGAAAGAAGACTTGTGGGAAGAAGTAAAAAATAAAATCTGGGCACCTCTGCCCCAGCCTCCTCCCCTGCCCCTTCTGACAATATTGGCCCAAATTCTGTCTCCTTTGCCTTGTGATTTCTTSACCAATCTAATAAAAATAGTGAAGTAAAAAAATACTTCCTCTGCATTTTGCCTTTTTGGGAGATACACGGATGCATTATTTGGAAAATATTAAGACACTTATTCTGGACACAATGATTCATTTTATCTGAAGCTGAAAGCAAAGAAAAAACCATGTAAATATTCCAATAGGCATATCATGTCTATCTCCCTCCCATGGTTCTTAACCAGATTTGGTGTCAACAACAGTCCTTAAAAGTCAAATAAAGAGTAAAGTTTTCATACCTCTCTGACATGACTGTGAGAATGAAGTTTTCATTTCTTTGTATCCTCAATTCTCCAAGTGTCTAGTAAACAATTCCTACAGCTCACTCCAAGTCCTGGATCTGATTCTCAAAGCTACTTAAGGAATCAGATTCCTATTTCCAATTCAGAAAAGGCAGATAAACTTCTCATGAAAGAATTAGGGGCTTAGACACTCACACTCCAATTAAGCACATGAGAGCCCAAAGATCATTAGCTTTCCACTAACTCACTAGTAATAGTGAGAAGAAAGAAGCAGGGCTCTGAATCAATTGTATACAGACATCCAACTTATCTGAGTTCCCTCCTGGAACTGATCATAAGTATTCCTGAAAATAATGCTCCTTCCATCTATCCACCAGCTATCGGGGCAGGTACGCTCCCCAGGACAGCACAGATCATAGAGCACAAAATAAAATAAAAATAAAAAAATAAAATAGAGCACAAAATAAAATAAAATTGTACATGTGACACAGGAAAGGCAAACCTAAGTGAAAATCCAAAATACTTTCAAAGCAACTTCCAGTGGAGCAGTCTCTGAAGTCTATCAAGAGTGGAAATGAAAGCCAGCATCAGATGACAAGGAAGGTGATTGAAAGTAACTGCTATGAAATGAATAAAGGCTGACTGAAGGGCCGAAAAAAACACACTTCTTTTTAAGAAAGTAATGAAGTACTTGTAACTTCCCTTCAGTTGAAGCTACAGTCTTTAACAAAATAATACTATTTTCAGCTATTTCAGTTCTGTAAAAAACTAAACCTTAAACCATMATTTGAGAAGAACTGCAGCTCCTTTTGTTTGAAGTGAACAAGGTACACAATGTTTCTGATGAAGCAGAGAACAAAATCTCACTAGCTGAAAGACCACTGATATAAATAAATATTAAGCTATTTTTTTTCGGTCCTGGAATTACTGAAATCTAGRAGTATGGCACAGAAAGTAAGTTGAGAAGAAGGCTTATTTTAAAAAAAAATAGTGACATATTTATTTAATATTTTTCATATCTGATGAAATACTGATCTAGGGCATACATACTGATTTAACTTCACATAAAAATATGGTATGTGTCCATCAGAATTCTACTTCACCGTAAAAGCCAAAAAGCAATTAAGTCTTCAAAATACTGTACAATGAGCACCACATTTTGGCATAGACTTCAACATATTCCATTACAGAGGATAGACATTTAATCCATTACTCTTGTGGAAAGAGTCTTCTCAATTCATGAAATATTCAATTTATCTTTTTTCTATTACTCCTAGCCTGTCTCTGCATATGGTTTGTATCTGCCAATGTGTACTTTAGGTTTTACTATTGTATTATTATAAATATATTGCATATAAAGTCAAAATTAAGAGCAATTGTATTTTYGTGATTTTTTTGTGTGTACATCTGGAAGCAAATCACAGAGAAAGGTTTAGTGGTTTTGACTCACATAGATTTCAAAGAACTAAAGACTACTGTCAAACTTTCAAACTTGCATAAATTCAATCTCTGTAGGATATAAACATGAACCCCAGAAATCTTTTTCAATGATAGGTAAAACTGACCCATTCTTCAGGTTGTTGTGGTATTTCTTATGATAAAATTGGCTTTWAAGTTTCTTAGAACTATATGCAATTGCAGTTCTTTGGAATAAAATGTTCCATGTCAAGGGACTATGACAGATTCAAGCTTTTAAACTTGATTTTGTTTCACAAAAATGTAAGTCAAAATTATTGAACCTGGATTGAGAGCATTCTAAAATCTTGTAAAGTGTTTTTCCTTTGTTGAATTGTCCTGGCATGTTTCCTTTCTCAACTATAGAGCTTTACCTCTTTACTGACCCTGACTTGAAAGRAGGATGAAAATTCAGGAGGAGAATGGCTTCACATCAAACCTCTTGACATGTGTGAAAATTTTCTCAAGATATAATCCTTGGATTATATCAACACAGGCAGCACAAGCTGCAGGGGGGGAAGAGGAGAAGAGTAGAGGCTGCATTTAAAATATCAAAACATCAGGTTTAGTTGCAAGCTGCTCCAACAGATTGACCACCTGTGGAAAGAAACCAGCAACAGAGATGAAATACTATAWGATAGAACAGAAATTTATCTTCTTTTTACATATAATTATGACTTGTTATGGTCTTTGATTATACCTCTCCTGCTGTTGTTGCCCAAGGATTCAGCTTTATACACTTTCACCAGTGGAGTACAGTTATTCATAAGCTCTCTTCCCTTGTACAAAGTAAGCATTATTTAATTTGATACAGAAATCGTAGAAACCTCACTAATTTGTTTTGACATTTTTAAAATCCCAACACTGCAGCATCTGACTTCTTCACCAATATTAGTAGGTCTTCAGAAATGAACAATTGCTCCTGTCTTCAAAAGAGAAATGTGCACAAAAGAATCCAACTCACAAATATTCACCAATTTTGGATGCTCAACCTGACATTATTTCTCCTGGTTCAAAGTTCTTGATACTCTTTCCATAAATTTCCATAAATTTCAGTTGTTTAGCTCCCTAGTATTAAACCAGGCTGAGGAATGTGTAACTCCTTATATACCGTAAGAATCAGTTTGTGTGGACACAGCATCACATACAAAGTTAAAAAAAACCCACAGGAATAGAATTCTCTAAAGAGATGCTTTATGGCCTTAACCATGAAATCRTATTCTTCTTATTCCCATAGTTCTCCTACTCATTTTTAACACACTGGACAACAAAGGAGGCAGGAGTTTCTGCACTTCCCAATCATGACATGCACCTAAGTCTTTCCTGTGCACAGAATGGAGAACTCCAGAAGACAAAGAACACAGCAACAAAGCTGCAGATGCTCACAACACATATCCTTCAGACTGTGATGATTCTTTCTTTCTGGGCAGTTTTTCTTTTGTACAATACTAAACACTGCTCTAAAGAACAACTAGAAACATATGTTCGGTACAAGCAGCACTATCAAATGATTGAGACACTRAGCATAGGAAGTTTGTTTTAAAAAAGGCCAAAGAAAATGGAATTAGTAACAGACATTTTGCTGAGCACTACTTTCATTTTAGGGACACAGWGGAAAAGTTCTAGAATTCTTTTGCCCCTATGGAAAAGCATTTCCTTCATTCATCAAGCTGATTAGCAGGTTAAATATTTTGCAACACTTATAAATTAAAGTACCTTCATAAAAACTAGTGTCAAAATTAAAATAATCCATTTCAAATGCAGTTTTAATTCTAACACTAAATAATCTTTAAGTTTTCACATACATCTTATAATGTAACTTATTTCCCATTACCATCCATTTGGCCAAGACAAAGTTATACAATTGCAAATGAAAAGCAAAACTTCARCWGCTKCAATATTAAATGCAGTTCTTCATGKCTCCTGAATAATTTGAGTAGTTGATCTAATCTGAATTTTAATGATGACTGTACTAAGAAATTTTTAACCTTATCCTTATTTCATTCTTAAATCCAGGCACACTAGATATTATGTTTTCATTTCTTTATTAAACTGGAATCCACCAAGGCTGTGAAGGTGTTCCTGACTTGCGGATTTGCTATTTTTGCTGACGAGTCAGGATACTCATTGCTTCACTCATTGCTTTACTCATTGCTTTACTCATTGCTTTACTCATTGCTTTACTCATTACTTTTCATTACTCAGTAAGTTTGTGCAGACGTTTTCAAAAACAGAGAGAAACAGGAGAAAACCTACAGAGACCGTGTGACACAGGCAGCCATCGCCAATGGGCTGGCATTGGACCGCTCCTGGCATGCAGCTGGTTACAAATGTCAGCTGGTGTCACTGGCTGCACCAGAACCTGCCACACACAACCATGTGKGAGCTTCCAGACACAGCTCAGTCCCCTAAAAACCCGAGACAAGGGATAGAATGTGATTAAAAGAAAACACACACTGATTTCTTTCAGAAGCTGAAGTAGGGAACAAGGAAACAGCAACTAATGAAGGTATAGAAGAAAAAAAAAACACCTAATGACAAACAACCCTGTCCCAAGCACTATCAGCAACCTTTGAATTAAGAACAGCTTGTTTCCATTCTGATTCAGTGGAACAGGCATTCATGTGGTAACTATCATTGTAACATCTGAGCAGCCTCTACAAGCACAGTAGCAAACATTACCAGCTCTCTCAAATAAGAGCCCGCACTTTGACTCCCTCCAGCACCGAATCTATTTGCCTTAAGAATTGCAGAAAATGATCCAAGTAGGTTATGGAGACCAGAGACTTCCCGAACCAGATGTTACCAGACTTGCAGAAATGAATTCTACATCTTGTTCTCATTCTCAAGCAGGTTTTGGCCCAGAAGACGATCTTCSTTTGACATCTGACTGTGCTGTTCAAAGGAAAATCCTTGGCATGCACCTGCCCTTCTAGTGCTTCAAGAGGCAAAACAAACATTTCTGAGGTTATTCACAGGCCTCTACAGCACTGAACGTACCAAATCTTCTGCTGTTACTGGTTGTCCTTTCTTGTCATTAGCCACCACCATTTTCCCCAGTCTTTCTTTCATGTCTTGAAGGCTGGTGGTAAGTGCCAGGATGGCCATAATTTCACTTGCAACAGCAATATCAAACTGAGCCTGTAAAGTAGAAATGAGAATCATGAACCAAATCAAAGTCAGATGAAACACTCACAGGGGATCATCAGGAATAAACTCAGGAAAGAGAAATTTCACACTGGAMTTCAAACAAGTTCTAAATGGTAACCTACAGCTTTTGAGATTACTCAGACTAGAATAACTTGTACTTGTACATACAGTGGCCAGAAGGCAGAGATGCAAAAAGGGCCTTGAGGGTCCTGGTGGATGGAAGTTGAACATGAGCCAGCAGTGCCCTGGCAGCCAGGAGGGACAACCCTGTCCTGGGGCATCAGGGACAGCATCGGCAGCCGGGCAAGGGAGGGGATTGTCCCGCTCTGCTCTGGGCTGGGGCGGCCTCACCTCGAGAGCTGGGGACAGCTTTGGGATGCCATGATACAACAAAAACATCAAACTATTGGAAAGCATCCAAAGAAGGGCTACAAAAATGGTGACAGATCTTGGAGAGAAGATGTTTCAGGAGCAGCTGAGGTCACTTGGTCTGTTCAGCCTGGAGAAGAAGAGGCTGAAGGAAAACCTCACTGCAGTTACAGCTTCCTCACAAGGGGAAAAGGAGGGGCAGGCACTGATTTCTTCTCTGTGGTGACAGTGACAGGACATGGGGAAATGGCCTGAAGTTGTGCCAGGGGAGATTTATGTTGGATATCAGAAAAAAAGGATTTTCTCCGAGAGGGTGGCTGGGCACTGGAAAGTGGTCATGGCACCAAGACTGACAGAGTTCAAGAAGGGTTTGGACAATGCTTTCAGGCACACAGTGTGACTCTTGGGGTCTCCTGCACACAGCCAAGAGTCAGACTTGACAGTCCCTTTCAACTCAGAATTTTATAAGATTCTGTGAACTTCAAACACCTTATATTCCCTCATTAATATTCTCCACTGCACTACATTAATTTGAGGACCTGTTGCAGACTGTTTAGCCCCTTGCCTCACATTATTCTTAGAGAAATTCCCTGAAGGACCAAGAATTTTTTTCTGCGGCAGGAACAGAGAATCACCAGATGTCTTTTGAGCTTTACTGGCCTGAGCAAAGGAACACAGCATTGAGGAGRTTTTTTTAATTACTTYTTTTTTCTTCTGTAATGATCTCCAACAGCTTTTTATTCTGGTTTCAAAAACATTCTTGCTAYATTGGATCATTCTTTTTCTACTTAAGCTCAAAATTTAGAGACTATGCTGTTAGCTCTTACGCTTGACCTATGAAAATGTAAAATATATCTCCGCCCCATTTTTTTTCTATATGAACAAATATGTAAGTAAAAAAGCTCCAAGAACTTAATACGTAGCATCMGTTCTATTGTTCTTGTAGAAATGCATCCACACTGCAGCGTTTCAGCACAAYGTAAGCTGAAGTTTTTACTTTTAGAGCTTGCTGTATGGATTAGTAGCACTTGTACTAATTCACCATTAGTAAAGCTCAGGCCTCATGCTGTCAGAACATAAACAGAGAAGAAAAGAAAAACTACTAATGTATTATGTGATAGGAATGCAATGTTGGCAGTGATCAAGAACTGCAATTTCTTTAGTAATCTCTCCATCTCCAGCTATTAAAGTCTACATAAAGTTTAGTAATTGACATCCTACTGCTATCTGTGCAGGGAAAAAGCCCCAGGACTTTTTCTATCAGACCTCTAGCAGMTTTATCCCACAGTAATACCAGAGGAATCTGTTCAGATTGAGAGYTTTGTCTGTTTTTAAGAAGCATCCACACAGAATGTACATCCTGCTACTCTTGTGCATTTGCCTACTACTTTAAGAGCTTCTGCCCTTTTTTAACCCWTGTTCCTGCTTTTAGATTTTGACAGCTACAGCCCAGAGCAGCCTTATTCAGGCTGACCTCTCTGTACTCATGTGTTTATTCAAAACTTCTGAAGTCACCTGAGCACTTTTCTGCTTGGGCACAGGCAAGGAGACATACAACCACCAACAAGAAAAATAATTTTGTAACTGAGATTTTCAGCATAGGGATTCAAGAGAAATGCTGAAACTACARAACAGATTTTCTGTATTCTTTAGAAGCAGTTCTATGTGCAATGAACTTCATTAACGCGATGACATGGATACCACTATCTTTTCTGAATTTGAGAAAGTCCTCAGTAAGTCATTGCAGTGTATGTAAAACAAGAAATAAGCCTGAGAAATCTATGTTCAATGGTGAAGTATTTCTGATTTATCAGAATGTTTATTTGAAGACTCACAAAAAAAGTTTTTATTATCATTGTTTCTATATAAAACCAAAAGGATGGGAAAAAAGGATCCCAGGTCAATGCTCGAAGAGTGACATAAAATTTAATTGAAAAAACAGGCACAAAAGATTGTGGTAGCAGGTGCTATTTTAACTCTAATAACCTTTATACACCTATGAAGTGCTGACAGAAGCCTTAGCTGTAAAGTCAGTTTTCTATTGATGAAAGGATCCACCCACATGGATTCAATTGCAGGATCAAGGGCATCAGTCATGTAATACTCTTTAGAAACCACATCATCCCTGTTCATTAAAATGCAGACTTTTGTGCCTGCTGTGCTCTGCCATTTTACACAGGTGTCACTGATTTTAGGAGTGCTAGAACATCACTCCAAATATTTATAAAATGCATCTGTTAACTATGAAGTCCTGTTTTCTCTGGATCTCTGGCTAGGCTGTGAAATGAGTTTTCCTAACTGCTAACTCWATTTCTTAAGTCACTAACTCCATGTTAAAATGTGAATGGATATGGACGTCAATATTGAAAGCATTAATTTTAACTGAGAAAGTACAGAAGCAACATATTGTTTGACAGCCATATTGTCAACTAGCACTCTGTAATAAAATAACCTGCATTTGACTCAGCAGTACAATTACAGTGGTAAAACACCACACAGTAAGGCTGCAGAACCTGGCTTAAAACTAATAATTGCATTGAAACAAATTTAAACATACGAGAAGGTCTCAAGTGTTGAAGGAATTCATACCAAGTATAATATTTTGTAGTCCCAGCCCATTATCAGAAATGACTATTAGCTAATATTGAATTTCCTGTAAGCTGCAGAGAGAAAAAGTTTCTATTCTGTGCGTTCAAAACCAAAACAAGCGAGCATTTCTGCTGGAAGGTGTCCCTGCTTAGGGCAGAGGGGTTTGAACTAGACAATCTTTAAGGTCCCTTCCAATCCAAACCATTCTAGGATTTTATGATTTCTCTTTGAAATTCTCCTCTCCAATCTGAATGCTTTACCTGCTGAATTGAACAAAAATACAGCACCATGTTTTGGTCTCTTTATTTAGGCAGAAGACCTAGAAGAGGTCTGAAATGTAACACAAAAATTAAAGCTAGGATTTCCAAAATGTGTGAAAGCCTCATCTTTAACACAWGAGCTGTTCACATCAAAATAGTCARAACCTCRTGAATTTCATGATCCAGAATGTTAGATTACAAGATCTTTATCAAATCAGGAGCAACTCCACATCATCACAACGAATTTTGTTCCTCCTGATGCTGCTGCTTCACGCTGCATTGTTTCATTAATTGATTTACCTACATTACACCAGGAATACTTGTTCAGGTGGTGTTGAAAAATTCTGGCTTTCAATTTACCAGTAAATTCTCTCCTAAACTTCCAGAATCTTCCATATAGTGATTCAGGTTAGCTTTTCACACCATTGAAAAGTATGCACACACTTTTTTGCTGAATTATCCCTTCAAGCCTACATAGTAAAAGCCAAGCACATGCTCAAAGTTCTTACAGCTCATATCCCAAAGCTGAGATGCATAAGAGAGAAATGAAAACTCTGAATAAAAAGCTTAATTTTAGCAGATTTTAACATGAAATTGAAATGCATTTTGAATTACATATATCCAACATTAATGGTTACAGAGATTTAAAAAAAAATTAAGAAAAATCATACTAACTAACTTTATGAGGGCACAAAGGCATCTTGTCACAGGATGATGTTAAACCCCTGATAGATGTAATTTTTAAGTGCTTTCAGCAYATTTTGGAATATGCCCTGGTTTATGTTTCTGAAACTTCAGATTCAGTTACTCATTAACACAATCAGTTTCACTACAAGATTACTACACTATACTATATTTCACTACAATATTACTATATTGATTATTACAAACATCAACATTGCAATCCAAAGTATGCTGAAAGAACTGCATAAAATCCCTCAGCCCCTAAAGCAAAGCCTGCCCAGAGCATGATCCATTGACTGCCTTTACATACCTGACGGACCAGTCCTTTCTCCGTATTCGCCTGCCCCACTGTTATTTTGCGCAGGAATCTGTCRTTTGTATCCACCACTGGAATAAGGGAACAGCAAAAGCAAAACATGTCAACAAGGAYTCAGGAATAGGGGTTTTTTCAGACATATCTGTTGTTACATATATAAGGCTCGACTGTTCCAACAGTGCAACCAYAGAGCCACACTTCTGCCTTTAGCACTGGCACTGACTTGGTTGTTCCCTTCTGGTTGATACYATTTGATGACAGGTGGAAACAACTCAAATAGAGTTTATTTGAACAGSATTTGAAGCTAACAGATTCTTAGTATTTTAACATAGGACTTAGTATTTTACCTACATGAGAAAAATCAGTCTTAGTAGATACAAAGTACCAGATCTACTTCAAATCATCTGCTTCATCACTGACTTGTTAAGAATTGATTTTAAGACTGGGTGATGTTGGTTAGATTTGGTCAGTTCCCCTTTTAAAGGATGATCATGCTGTCAGATTGGTTCTTCCAGGCAAGTATCTTTCACACACATCACAGTAACCAACTCCACATTCAGCTGCACAGCATTCAAAGGAAGGCTGGTTTGTTTTTTCCAACTGTCTCCATAAACCAGCTGCTATTTAACATAACTTCAATTTCTTGTATTGGCAATTGTATTCCTGTTATGCACCTGTGTTAATGAAAACAGGCTGAGAGAGTTGGGGCTGTTCAGCCTAGAGAAGAGAAGAGTCCAGGGAGACCTTATAGCACCTTCCAGTACATAAAGGGTCCAGAGAGGGACTCTTTCCAAGGGTATAGAGTGATAGGAAAAGGGGGCATGTCAATCCCCACAGAATGCAAAAACAGACTCTCTCTTTCTAAAGGCTCTGTAGTCCTAAAAATGTTTAAGTTTGCATCAACCCTAAAATAAAGAGTGCAAGGCACTCTTGGTAAGTTCAGCCTGGAGTTTGACAATGAACTCAATCTTCTGGTAGATTTGAGTCCTGCTAATTTATAAGCAGAGAATCCAAGAACCTCCAGAGAAGTTGTCTGTACTCAAGGTCAGTGAAATCAGCTTCTTCCACTTTTCCTGCTGCTTTTGGAGATTAACAAAACTGTCTGTACAGAAAAGGATGACATAATCACCCAAGAACAAGAGGGACTTTGAATCTCAATCTTACACAACCTCAATTCAAGGTTGTGAGCGAGCTGGAAAAAAAACAAGTTTTAAGTCACTTCCCCTTTCTTGGGCATTTCTCCTGGGGCTGTTGTAAATACCACACATACCTTTTCCCTCTACACAGTCTTTAGGCCCCTAATTTCTTCAGGAATTCCATTTAAGGAATGGTGCAACACGGATTTGGCTAACTCATTTTGGTTTCTATATATACACAGTCATTCTCTAAAACACTGTGCTCCTGGCAGCAATTGCAGAGCAGAGCCCGGTACCAGGAAGCCGTGGCCTCACCCCAAGCTGTGGTCCCATATGGCACTATGAAGCCATATGGCAAGCTGTTCTCCCCAGCACAAACTCCTCCCTTCTCTTCCTTGGAAGCTCAGTCTCAACAGTCAGGCTTAAGCAGATCTAAATGTCTTTCCTGTCCACTCAGGCACTCTTGAGGGCAGGAAAAAGCCTTCCCACCAGCCTGGACAGCCAGTGAGCTGCTTTTTCGTCTGGTGAAAGCATGCAACCTAAACACCCTTACCATGAAATTTTAAGTACCCCTGAAACTCCTGGTCACTGAGATACACATACTTTTTCACTGTGGTCACTCATTCTCCAAMAAGATTCTAACAGCTGCAATAAGTAGTAATAAAATAAAAAATAACTCGTCCTGCCACAAAGCAAATTTTTCTTTCGCCAAATTTTCCCTCTCCCTTTACCCAAAGTAAACTTTTCACCAACGTTCAGGCTCAAACAAGTGTTAGATTTAATGTATCCGCTTTCTTATSCTCTAGAGATGCACACAGAATCTGAATACTAAGAAGGGAAGACTAAGAAGGGAAAAGCTTTCCCACTTTTCAGTATACTATACGTTTTCAAGTTAGTGTAAGCTGACAAAGAACTGAAAGTCTGTGATACTTCTACAGAAACAGGTCCTCACAAAAATTAATTTTCAGAAAATCTGATRGCTTAACTCTTCTTCCCTAAAAATTCCCTGGTATGTAACAAGCTTCATAGACATATGSACTGCAGAAACAGTCCTAAATAAAACATTCTCCAAGTTATCTAAAACATTCCTAAACCAAATTTTTTTCTGCAATGTTTAAGGTTTGTACATCATATAGAGCTGTGTGGAATAGAAATTTCACTAACATTGTTTGAGATTAATTAAATAACTCACTTGAGGTTAACAGCTGTTGAGCAATGTTGCCYCCTCCCAAACCCATGCTGATAAAAACGAGGAGTCATATTACACAAAACATTTATATTACYTCTTCATCCTAACACAGGTCTCTTCCAGACACACTGTGTGACTAATAAAAAACATCTTATGCCACATCCCCAGAATTATCTTGAGAAAAACATTCCCAAGTCTGAGATGACATGCACACAGTAAAGCCTGGCCAAGACTCTTCCCTCCTCAATAGATTCACCTTTTTTTTTTCTAACCATCACTGTACATTCCATTTAACAGTGATAACTTAGTGTTTGAGAATTAAGAAAGAAAATAAAATCCAGTGGTATTTAGATCAAAACTTTATGCAGAGTTTACCTTCCTAAAGAAGAAAACTGTATAGAAATTGAGGTAAACAATGGAATCTGACCCAGTACTAGAACTGGGAAAAGCAGTGGGGAGCTGTCTAAGGGTATCAGAGTGGATATCAGTTTGCTTGGCAACAGTAYCACATCTTTCACGTCTTTTTCCTAATGAAGAAAACAACTCAAGAGAGTCCAAAAATCAGAAAAACACATAATCCCTTAAGCCTATTGAGTCTCTTGGGCTACCCAGGCTTCTGAGCTTAGGAGAATGAGGGACCAAAATCAAGAAGAATAAATACAAATAATCTTGAACCATAATAGAYAAAGTTAAGAAAAGAATGTCTGAGATTTCCAAAATGCATAGAAAAGACAATTCATATGTCTGGAGAAGTATTATCTAATGTGAGAAAGACCAGGATGTATTTAAACTATCAAAGAAACCTATCTTTCAGAATTTTAGCRAAGTCTCCTGAGTTATTGCAGCTATTTGACCAAGTTTAGAGCAATGGGCTGCACCTGCATTTGTTACGCRCCCACACTTGCAAATTGTCAATTCTTACAGTCAGAGCAGAAACAGCTCTGATTCAGGTAAAATTAAGCAAATTAGGAAACAAGTTATGATGAAATCCAAGGTGAAGTGAGGCTTTCTGACTACATACCCCTTTGCCATGTTATGGTTGATGGGTCAATGTCAAGGCGCACAAATTTGCTGATCTCCTCTTCTGTCAAAGTCTCAGGATCAGTCTTGCWTATTCCCAGTCTCTACACACAAAACAAGTTCAAGAACTGCAATGAAATAGCTTATTTGTTTCAAATGGTGTAGCTACTCTGGCTTTTCAACCCCACACATGTTAAGAGGGGACTTTCAATCTTAGTAACACTCTTTTGAGAAAAATGTAACCTGATGCCATAACGATTTCTTTACAATTGACATTGTTTAGATATAAGGAATCATTATACTGAGAATAATTCACAGCAAAGTAATTCAATTATATTGGAAATTATGAATCATTTATTTGAATATTATAAAGCCAAACTTTCTTTACTCAGTTGTAGGTCTCAGTTGTGAAGAGAGACTCAGTTGTAGGTCTCAGTTGTGAAGAGAAAAATCCATTTTAAATATACAGATAGCTGGTATGTCAGGAATAAAGCAAACACTCCCCCTCTTTCCCTAACTTGTTATCTGTAACAGTGTAAACAAGAACAAAATGAAAATACTTGAAAATTCTGATAGAACAATCTCTGAGATTGCCTCAGAGTCAAGCAGGATCACCCCCATTTTAGTTCACTGACATTCAAAGGAGCAGCACAAAAGCTTAAAAYGTTATGAGAATTCTTTTTCCCCCCAAAACAGAAGCTGGCACTACCTCTGTCCTTCTTTCCACCCCCGAATTCCAACTGTGCACATTGCCATCCAATGACTGAAACATCACCAGTCAGGATTCATATGCCAACAACAAACATGGAACTGGTCACAGAAGAACAGGAGCTGTCCTTAAGGGTCCTATTCAAGGGCCTCATGTTCTCTTTCTCCTACACTAGTGGACTCTGTTCCTCTCTAGGTACCTATGAGAATGGCAGTCTCAAATCCAGATATGATATTCATACATGAACTGCACAGGAAGCTCTTCTGGAAGCATTCAGCAAGAAAGATGGGATGCAAAAATATCCTGTGCATTCAAATGTACCCCTTGAAGGAAGAACACTGTCAAACTGACATCCATAAAACCCCAAGAAGTATACGCTATATTAAATTTTCAAAATCAGAATATATTGCAAAACCAAAGAATGTGAGCTTTCAAATGTGACTATACCATAATTGGAAAAGTATTTTAAAAACCTCTAACTTTAATATTTCATCAGAAAAGATGCAGCATTTAAAAACATTACTGGTTTATTTCAGGAGAAAAGAATAGCAAAAATGTTAGCTATAAAAATAATAACATACCCAGATCCTATTACTCCAAGGATGATGCTTTCAGACAAGTCTAGGCTTGATATATTCATGAGGGTTTATACAAAGTCAGTCCCATACATCAAATAATTTTAAACCACTTGTGTAAGAGAATACATTTCTGAAGAGACACTATAATTGWGGAGAGACTGAATTAACAACTTACTCTCAGGCGGGCAAGCTGAATAGCAGAAAATCCTCTCACACCATTAACTACTGGAACCAGCCTATTATACAAAGACTAGAAAAACACAMAAGAAGTTGAAAGAAAAGGTCATAAAAAGCTAATGCTTTTTTAATTTGTTCCATCTAATTTCAGTAAGAATTTCCTGACCACATAAATTGTGTACTTCTGGTTAAATTTAAAAATTCTGAGAAGGTGGCAGGCTTCCGAGCCATACCTATGATTCAACAGTCTAAAATCCAATTGCCACAAATTACTCAGTTTCACAAAAAAAAAAAAATTTGAAACCAGAAACCTTTTAAAACTTTAACCAAGGTCCAAAGTATTTAAACTATGATTACAATTTCCAAACTGGCCTAAATGTACACATGTATTGTACCAAGCATACCAAGCAAAGGGGATATGACAACTCTGCTCAGTCTTAACTGCAGACAGAAAGAAGAGGCTCCTTCTATTATCTTCTCCCTTCCCTTTAAAGACCCAGGTTAAGATTTTTAAGGTCACAACATATTTAGCAGAGGGACAAGCATCTAGTTTATTTTCCCCATAACTGCTTCTTCTTCAGGTACATCATACCCAACTACACAGYAGAAAAACAACCTGTAACTTCAAAGTGAGTCCACAAATTATTGCAAAGAATAAGATTATACATAGGGAAAACATGTTTTATTACACCATTTAGTACAGTTTGAAATAGTTGACAATGTTCTGGGCATAGGATTCTTATCTTAAAGACTACCTTATGGTAATTATTTGCTAGATAAATATATTGTATAAGGAAAATTTTCTAGCCGAACACAGAATGGCTTCAGCAACAGTTACTGTTCACATGGTGAAAATATAAAACTATAAACAATGTGTTTTTCTCTGAAATGCCWTTTGTTGAAAAACTGAGAAGAAAAATTATCATCTGGATAGGATAAAATAATTCTCACCTTATCAGATTGAGTATTCTCATGCAAGATCCTGGCATCAATAGCAGCHGCCAGCAAATTATTTGCAGCAGTTATAGCATGAATATCTCCAGTCAAATGAAGATTGAACTAGAAGGGGGAAACAACAAGATCTTTTTRTAACAAAATATTTAATTCAATCATTAAGATGAATTAGCAGCAGCAGTCATTATCTCCTTGAGACTGCAGCTCTGATTAGTCAGCTATCAGTGTAGGCCAAAGACTTCCAGGTGGAAATACACTGAGCCATATGAAGAACTTGTTTTCATTGAGTACATGGTAAACTGCTCTAAGTTTAGCCAAAGTAAGAACATCTTCATTCTTTGCTTAATGATTCAAGAATAAGAAGCCAAGGGCTACAGTTCCGCATCATTAATACTGAATTAGTTTAATGGCAGTAATTATAAACTGAGCCTGCCCCAGAGCACACCATGCCTGCAGCTTTGTGCAGTGCCAGCTTTCTGTTAGCTGCAGGAAAATAGCCCCTGACCTCACAGGCATGAACTTTGCTGATACAAAGTTTGATAAACAGTTTTGTGAAAATTCTGAAATGAGCATCTCAGAATAAATTATRTTTCATAGGTACTGTATTTTTTATGTGTCTGACAGATGGAAGGTCAGTTTTAATGGCACTTCAGGGCTGCTTGGACCAGCTGTGCATGGTCAAGGTGGTCTTCACCGTTCTGGCCATAAGAGACATTTTGCTGAGCTCTAAATTAGTCTCTCTTGGGGTGAAATTGTCACRCATTTCCAAACAAGCACTGTGAATATCATAGAATCATTATGGTTGGAAAAGATCTCAAAGATCATCAAGTCCAATGTTTGGATGAATACCATCAGGCCCATTAAACACACCACAGACTGCAAGCTGAGGCTGTCTCACCTCCTCCATGGGGATCACTTGAGCGTATCCACCCCCAGCTGCTCCACCTGCACAGGGAAGCACAATGTCACATCAGAGTCTCATCAGCTTTGGAAAAAAACAACTATCCTTAACACACAAAGTGAAACAAACAGCAACGAGGACACATTTTCGTYGTTTTAATTTCTATTAGAAGATCAGTGATGAACCCAAAACATGATTTCCTTAATCTTGCTGGCTTTTTTTTTTATTAGATGGTAGTAGAAAAGGAATTATTGATCTGAAATCAAAGACTACACATGATGGATGAGGTTCTGGCTATGTAATGTTCTGCTCCTGCCCAGATTTAGGACACAGTCATGCACATGCAGCTGCTGGGTGGAAAGACATAGCAGTCACAAGCAAGCACTGCTTCTGAATGAAACTTTCACACCCTTGCTTGAGCACTCCTTCCCCACTACATCTCATGGTACAGACAAAGAAATTTGCTGCTGCCTATGCACAGGTCGAGTGGAGGGATTAAAGCACTCACACGCACCAGTCTTAGCTGAGAAGCACCAAGCACCAGGAGCCTTCCAGCTGAAACCAAACTTGTTAACTTAAACTTCAGCAAAGCAAAGCAGGGCGGATGGGGAGTGCTTGCCCAGCTAGGCACCAATTTCAGCTGAGAAATGGCAAAAAAAAAGATTGCATTACTTCCTATCAGCATTGAAGACGGGCTTGAAATCTGGCTGGGTCTTACCTGGCCCTCAGGCTCTTATAGGGTTTCTAGGCAAAAAGGCAGCAGCCCACGGTTAGAGGCGACAGCTCAGGAGAACAGAGAGAAGAKGTTCAGACCTGGCCAAATGTATGCTGCTGCACAGCTGAACCACAACTGCTAAATTCCTTGTATTGCTTGGAAACATCCAATGTGGACTCTTTCTCAAGGAATAATTAAACAGTAACATTTAGAAACACATTTAAAGAGTCTCCAGGTAGAGGGGTTGGCTGGAAGGGTGTGTACTCACACAACATTCTTCCTGGATAATACATCCCTCTGCCTTTCTTTATGTTTAGGCTTTATCTGCATAATCAATACACGCTAAGTGCGTGAACATAGCTATGAGCCTTGCACAGAAAGTGTGTGCAAGAAATSGTAATCTGTGAGTTRGTTATGYATAAAAATCAAATATGCTACCCTCRGACAATCCACTGAACGAAGTAATTCAGAAATTAAAAGAGAAGAAACGAAACTAAAAAAGCAACAAAGCAGTATTTCTTAATATGGAAGAGGTCATAGGTTCTTCAAATACTATGTACCTTTAACTCCAAAAGTAGGTCCTTGAGAAGGTTGTCTCAGACAAGCAAAGGAATTAATGTTAAGGTGTGCAGTGAGCGCCTGAACAAGACCAATTGTGACCGTGCTTTTCCCCTCTCCTAGGGGCGTAGGGGTTATTCTAGCAAAACAAGAAAAAAGATTAATCAAATTCTTTGCTGATGTCAGCCTGGCTAAGGATATCAGAACKTAGAGCTTTTGATTTCAATGAAGAATATTTGTACAGCAAATTTCAATAAGATTACTTTATCTTCAGAAAAATACTGCCACAATGTTAGCCTCTAGCTCAAGCTGGAATGCTAATATACATGTGTCTTCTATTTAAGCAATTTACTATGATAGCAGAAAGAGAAAAGATTATTTTGGCAAAAGTTCTAAAAAGAATATATTGAATTTAGACATTTTTATTACAGCACAAAAGTCTCACCAGTTTCATTARCAAACCATCCATCATGATACTCTAAGCATATATTAATATTTTTCTGTAGTAATGCATGAGATCTTTTACTCCCATTGCTCAAACTTTGAATGAAATAATAGAATATCTTAAGTTAAATAACCAACACTTTTGTTTCTAGTACTCAACTATCCCTTTCCAGATTCCACGTCATCATAACCCCAAAAATGACAGATCAATGGCTTTTCAAATAAAACAGGACACAAAATTCTCTATATTCAATTGGACATGATTTATTGTACRATTTTGTTTTGGAAATTGAAGGGCAATAAGGGACAATGAAGATCACTGTCCATACAAAAGTTTAAAAGCCTCATGCTACAGCTCCCATACCTAGACCATGACCGAAACAGGACAGCATTTTAGAAAGACCTCCARTCTCAAATCAAAGATCAGATCTCCACTCTATTCTTGTCCCTAGAGGGGACTCTATTCTTGCCCTTTTAATGAAGGGACAATGGCAGCTGATTTTGCAAGTGGAAAACTTCATCAGCCTTCAATGAATGAGAGACACCTCAGTTTAATGATCTTCTCTCTGCTCTCAACATCAGCACATTTGTTTATGATCCATGTTAAAAGTGGTGGTGGAGGGGGAGCTAGGCTTTTTCTTTTCTTTCCATTTTTCTTTCTTGAAGTATGAACACATCTCATGCCTCCAAACTGCACTCAAATGATTCATTTGAGGCCCAGCATTTCTTTTTCTGACTGGCAAAAGAAGAAAGCCACAGTCTTTTTCCCACTCACACCACTCTCACACAAATCCTCCTTTTTGGCAAAGTGTAACCATTCGGATCTTTGTTGTCTTTTCTACCTGCAGAAAAGWACTTTAGTGAAGCTGATGTAAGAACTAATGTTCATTCCCAAGGAAATACAAGCATGCACATRGATCCTAGTCAAAGGGAAACCCTTATCCTGTGACCTTTTCAAAACTTGAACTGAAACATCTAGCTCTAATTAAAAACACTTCCTTCCCCAACTAGTAAGTTTTCCAATATATTGCTATTCTCAGATCACAATTCAAATGGCATAAAACCATCAGTATAATTGTAAGATTCAGCTTAGTTCAGTCAGTTCACAGATTGGCAAAAGCCTTTTTGTCCCAAAAAAGAAAATAGATGAAAAACATTAACTTTGCACAAATCTACCTTTTACAGCATCATCAGATCCTGGGCTTTTGCTTTAAAAAGATGCCTTGGATRGATACGTCTGGAAAAATTTGGGTAATAGGACGCAAGCCAAATTAACATCTTTATATTGTTCTAGGAAAAAAAAATCCAATTCAGTAAAGTAATCTTCTAACTAAAGTTTCAATGAAATCGAAGGGGTTAAGCACATCTATAAGAGATTCCCTGAATTCTTCACTTTGAACTACTCTTATATGGCCATGGATCACTTATTTGGGGCACTKGGTTTTTTAGTAATTTTCTCCCACATTTTATAACACTGTGTTCAACAACCATCATATTCTAAAACACCATCAGTAACTTACTATTCAGAATATTCCATTATCCTAGAAAGGCACTTCTTTGACTTAAAAAGGAATTCACAGAATTCTAGCAAAATACCCATACAGAACCAAAAAAAGGTGGGAGATTCAGAGCATATCCTTTATCTACTCTCAAAAACAGTTTTCATCCCTGATATTTTTTTTATTCATCCTAGGCCACCTTATTTCCTTCTGATCTACTGCAGGAGCACAGAACACTACCTCATTTCTTTTGCTTTCCTGCAGTTCCAGGAAGAAAGGATCCTTTTAGTTTCTACATTGTCAGGACTGGGAGCCCTCAGGGTTTTACTGTTGCCACAAGGAGATTCCCTTTTTCCCACCACTCTTTTTTCTCATATCCTTTTCGTCCTGTGATGCTTACTTTTGTACAAATATGTTTCTTTCAGAGCACCACAGCCAGGTTAACTCACTTTTACCACCAGTTTTCTGACTAATGTTCTAACACTGGTTTCCCAAAACTCAGTCTAGTAACTCTTAGCATGAATTCTCCTCACCCCTTGTTCTCCTACTATCTCATTCACTTTTTTCYATTGTCCTAATCTCATTTACTTGATCCTCTTATTCCTGTGCATTAAAGCCAGATTTAAGGAATATATGAGTAATCCTGAGGYATTACTGCATTCAAAGGCTTAACACAGTAACAGCTCTTGAAGCTATCAATTATTTAAAAATAACAACAAAACTAAAAAAAGAAAAAAAGCAACAGTAACAAAACACCAAAAAGAAAATATTCCACTATGAAAGAGACACCTATAACTGTCTACTGGAAGGTACCAGTCAAGAACTTTCCACAGCCCCCTAAAACTTGGTGCACACAAKGGTGCACTACTAACAGAACAATTTGCATTTGCAGTGCATCCTGTTGGTGGCTACCTCTATTTGTGAGCATCAGACAAATGAAGCTCACGTTCAAGAGAAGTCACAGACACCACCCCTAGTTATTTACTCRGTTCAGCTCAAAACCTGGCAGGTGGCTGATCTGCCATGCACAGCAACACAGGGACTCTTTACAACCCTTATGAAACCAGCAGAAYCAAAGATGCAGCCTCTTACCCAGCAAATGAAAGGAAATTGGAACTGACAAATGCATAACCAGAAGGYATCTTGTTAGCATGAAGAAAAGTATCTACTTGTCACAGAAGACAAGACACAATCAAGTGTAATATTGCTAAAATGTTCTGGTAACTCAACAGGCCTGCTCCAAAATGACTGTGTAAAATGAACCAGAAAGCACTGGGAGTTTTCTGTGGGACAGAGATTTCTCCAGAAGCAAAAAGAGAAACACACCACTGCTCAYTGATTAAACTGGCAGGAAGCCTCAAGAGCTAAACAGTTATTTATTCTTTTCAGCAGCTACCAAAATCTCAGCTTTAAACATTGGTTAAAAGAAAAAGAACAACATTCATTTCACTGTAATGAAAATTCTATTCCAATAATTTCCTTTTGAAAGCTTATTTAAAGTATCTTAGCTTTTGTACCTGCTCTACTTTGATTGGGTTTTATAAATGAAATAATCCACTTAAGCTGTTTTGTGGACATCGAGCTGTTTTTGCTGGCTACACTACTAAGCCTACACTCTCAATAGCTTAGGTCACTTGCTCACATGGGTATAAAATTACAACTGCCAATGGCTAACTTTAGCTCAACTGTGCAATGCCATGTTTTAACCTTATGCAAATTGAGGGAAAACCTCCTTTAAAATGCAATACATTTTAATGAACTTCAGGAAACTTTTACAGGCATTTGCATTATTCTTCAAATTTAGTTTCTTTAGTATGTTTTCAATGAAAACACAGAAACCCCACAATCATTTTCTGCCTTAAAACTTACTTTGCCACCTACCAAGCAGTCATCAGCTCCTTGGCAAAGCAAGTTTTCCATAACATTGGAAAGCCTTCTCTCTTTATGTATATCCAAAAAAGATAAGAATATGCAGACTTTCTGTTTGTTTGTTATACATCACATTAGCTTACAGCAGAGCTGTTTCTGTGGGAAAGCTACATGAGGTCTCCCAAAGAGAAAATAAACAAACAGGGAGATGATACAGCGCACCATCTGTAACCTCCTCACAGCTACGCCAGCCRCAGTGACTCCAGCAAGAACTTCACTGGATATGTGACAATTCTCTTTCAAATTTCCTACCTTCAGCTCACAGATATCAGCAGATTTAAAGATTTTAGTGAGTTCATAATTCCTGTGATCCACGTGGAAGCCTGCAAAGCCGGGCTATGGAGGCCATGGGTAATTGATCTCCCACCTACATCCATCTCCCATCCCAGATTACAATTGTCAGAAATGTATTTCYGAGCCCAGAAGTGTTGCAACTGCTGTCACCTTATCGAGATGAGGTTATGACAGTGTTGCCATGGCATCCTTTGGGAGATTCCAAATACAAAAGCACAGAGACCACTATGAAGGTAAAATAACTGAAAAAAAGACAAAAACAGAGGAATTCTCCACTACAAACTCTCAAAATCTACTCTGGGCTCATACAAGACAATCCCAGTCAGGAACAGTGCAACCACATGACCAATACATGACAAACTGTCTCAACTATGACTCTACTTGGGACTGTCAGACAATTCAGGGCATCAACACAGGGGTATTTCCCCCTCTTGTTCTTCCCTGAATCTTTCTTCTAATTTTTGTTTTCCTTTTGCTTAGCTTTTAAGCACATTGCAGCCAGAGACACAGTGAAAAGAAACACAATCCAAYACATACCTATTAGAAGAAAAATGCAATTACAAATCTGCAATTTCTATCCCCCAAATGTTTACCATCACWTAAGGATTACATTACTATTTTATTTACCAAAAAGGTAGTTCATCACAGAATAATCGATTAATGTTAGGAGAAAAGTAGTTTTTAAATTTTCCAGCATTTAAAATTCAACACACTTCTTACTAAAAGCACCATTATATCTCATAATATTCCACTTTTAATTCTTCCTCATCTTGCATTTTTGAAGCGAACAAGTTTCCAGAATTATCTGCTAAAAGCCACAGCACTGGAGCATTTAGAAACAAGATGTAGACACATACAAACACACAAACACACACACACACAGATTCTCACAAACTTGAGCTGTAATTTCATACTGTGTTTGTGAATACGCCATCTACATGCTTGAATGCAAGATTAAGTTACCCTGGACACTAAACTTAGCTCCTAGGTCATGCACAAGCTGCATTCATTTGCATGCTCTCAGCTGGCAATGAGTGGAGGCAGTTTTGAGTTAACCTATCCTGAAAAGAATTGTTTAGCACACAAAAAGCCTGTTTACAGGCAGCTGATGCTCAAGAACCTATTACTCCATGATAACTTGTGGCTCTGCCCCCACAGAGTCTTAACACGAGAGCCCTACAGCAAGCCAAACACAAAATAAAACAGCAAGAATTAAAAAAAAAAAAAGGAGAAAGAAAAGATTGGTCTCCATACAGAAGAAAATAGAAGTTATGAAGAAATAAAGTCTTCATTCTATTTTTGGGCATCATGATCCATTAATGAAACAGCAATATTTCAGCATACAAAGTTTATATAGCAGGAAACACTTAGGCATATTTGTTTGCATTTAGAAAGAAGAAAAAAGACTTTGCAGCTAGCAGCTTTTTAAAGAGCCGTAAATGCAACTATCCTTAGAGATAAAAAGGCACATTTTAGTTGCATTTTGCTGTTCAGAACAAGAAGTTTGGTTTTCAGCACATCAGGAATAAAGCAGACATGCATTTGCAGCAAATACCTATAAATTKCTTGACACTGTGAAACATTTAGACCTGAATATGCATTTAGAGGCACAAATATTGCTGGCTGCATCACGGATGGAGGTTGGAGATCTTGCAGATTCTTGAATACACGCACACAGAATTTACACTCCTTTCACATTCGAGAAGTTCCCATCATATATAATAAATATTTCCACCAGACCCTTAAGTACCAGCATATATCTTAAATGCTTCTTYGAAGCACTGAAAATTTATTCTGAAGACCTATACTGCCTCATTCTAAAATGATTTTTAAATATCTTTGGTTATTGTAAACAAACATAATAATCCAAATGGCAGGTTCAGTTTGACCTTGCYTTGGCAGGGAGAGAATGAAGGCAAATGAGGATACTATTTCACTCCCCARTTTCCACACTTTAGTGATACTCWATTTTCATTGTACTGAACATTTCCCCATCAGACAGAGTTCCCTGTTTTTCYTAAAATCATTGTCATCTGCTACAGCCATTTCAGCAAATGAGAGCAGCTGAGAGAATATAAACACACATTATATGTATATTTTATATGTACAATATTTCAAAGTCAAGCTCTAAACTCCCTCAGAAGAGAATGTTCCCACCAGTGTAGTGACCTTGCCCAGGCACTTCTGCAGATGTGGCTTTGCACTAACCCCACAAGATGCAATGACTTCAGASATGTTACAAATAGCAACACATTGCATCATCAGGTTGGGTAGGCACCAAACCCAGCCCTTTTGTCTCTGAAACACCATTGTGTATTTGTACATTTAATGTAAACTTGAGAGAGGATACAATATTCTACTTTTTGCCAGTTTTTCATCGTGCTGATCAAAACTGCATTCATTCCACCTTTCTCCCACACTGCTTTCTGTGACAATTCCTTGAGACATCTTTGAAGGAGAAAGAGAGACAAAGCAGCATGAAGAAATGTAAGCAGTGTTGTATGCAATTTGACACAACTAAAATCCACCCAAATGGGGCTTTGCAACTTGCTATCTTTGCACCTCGAGATATCTTCAAATAACCTTYTCATCTTGTGAGAGGTTTGTTGTGAGGGAAGCCTGGATCAGCCTGCAGCAAGGTGCCCAATTGATGGTGCTGACAATACAAGCATGAAAATACATGGCAGCAACTTTCTTCAAGCTCAGCGAAATACCAAACCTGTTTTTGTTTCTCCAATGCCGCAAAAAGACCCAAACCAAAMCAAAACTCTACCAAAGGAAACCAAACTCAATCAGCTATTATTTCTTTCTCTTAACTGCTCCAGCATCCTCCAAGAATATCTTTAAAACTGGACTTCTTCAAAGCATTGCTTTGAAGAGAGCTTCATAACTTGCCTGCCTCAGCTTTGTAACATCAAATCTCTCAGTCTACAACTGCATCTCAGACAGTGTCARAAATCCAGGTTGTTCCCATGGGAAGGCAGTAAAGCAAACAGTTCGAGAAATGCTTGAAAGGTAAGGAATCAGTAGATCAAGGCAGTCAACAACAACCTTCTTCTGGACCAGTCTAATTTTGTATTTTAAACCTGAATGGGYTTACTTAAAAGGAAGCAACCAATAGATTAACTCAGAATATAAAGAACACACTGCAATTTAAATATTAATGAAAACCTTCACATGTTTGTTCACAAGCAGAAGTTTCCACTTAATAAACCAGGTGAATGAAAAAATTGTGTCACTGAATGGAAGAAAAACTTGAAGCTCTTCAGAAGAGAAGTKCATAATTCCTGCTGAGCACAGCATTTGCTATAATCGTGGGAAAAGCAAGCAGGATAAGCCTGCCTGGAGACATGTCTACATTTCAGAGAAAAAACATGGCTTTTTAAACTTTGTAATCTGCTCTTCAATAAAAAAAGTATTTATTGTTAATATCAACAGATTAGCATGTAGCTTCTGTTAATGTTTGTTTATAAACAGCCACAATACAAGCAGCCTTAAATATCCAAGTTAAACATTTAAAATTCTGATGAAAGTAAGAAAAACTTCATGTACCAACAGCTAACATTTCACAGAATCATAGAAAAAATTACCTTTTATAAAATACACTTTCGTACAGTAACAACCATTTGGGAGAAAAGCTGTATTACTTAAAAAAAAGTTCAAAACCTGCTCACTTCCAGAAAATAGCAACCTACATGAAAAACCTAGATGAAAACATTCAAGATTCTTATTTGTGCAGTGTATAAAAAAGATGTAAGTCACATGTTTATATTAAWAAGAGTGGAAAGAGTGGACATTAATGACATTATAGTGCATTCTTACCCAGCAACTAGAACATATTTTCCATCTGGTTGATCCTTTAACCTTTCCAGCAGRGACAAACGTACTTTGGCTTTGGTTTGGCCATAGATCTCAATTTCATCTGTAAGCAATCCTATCTCCTTGGCAAGTACATCAACAGCTTTTGGACTCTGTGCTCGGGAAATCTCAATATCACTGGAAAAGAAAACAAATAGGAGCCAGGAGATTTCTCTCAGCTTAGGTGGTCGACAACAGAGCACAAAACAACAGCAAATAATCCAACAATGGAGTTATTGTAASGAGTTTTTCAATCCTCTCTCACATTTTATTAACCAAACCTACATATTAACTAACACCTATAACATTGAAAATCACGTACAGTGTTTGTTAATTGTTACAACTGTTCTTCACAGAGAACTCTTGTTTAATCAGATTCCAAATATTACGTAATGCTTTCATATCAAGCTGGAGACGTGTCTGCTGGATGCTCTAGCCTGTCCCATTGGAATGGAAGTTTCTGGTTTTRTTTTTCTTTTTGTTCTCCTCCTTCACAGCATATTTCAGCACATGCACTTTTTACTAAAAAGCGCAGGCATTCCTTGGCTGCCAGTCACACAAACGCACTCGCTGAACCCGAAGCCTTTGCGTGTAGTGCCTTCCACCTGAGAGCAGCGCCAGCTTTGCTACTCCCCCACCACGGCACCAAAGGAAACCAGGCACTTGAAGAGCAACTMATGCACTTCTAAAACACAGCTAAACTAAGAATGGCCACAGAGCACGAGTCTAAAGCACAGRGCTCAGCCAAGACATCCAGGGAGCTTGCTGAACTAGCTCCAGCAAGGGCTGTGAGCAGCCACTGAGGCAAGCGCACAGACAGCCTGTGGTTGTGCTTGTAGTAGGGACACAGTTATATCTACAATTCCTGACCTAGACAACCTGAGGTCTTTGGATTTAATACTTCTTCATGGATTTTTCATTTGTGAGCTTGACCTATTGCCCATTATGTCCACAGAGGTGCTCAGCAGCTGTAAGCTCCTGCGGCAGGGAAGTCCAGGGACTGGCACAGAAGATGTGAAGAGTTGTCTCCTTTGGCTTTGAATTGTTCACATTGCCACAAAAATAACTTAAAAAATTACTTTCAGCCTAACCAGGATAAACTCCCTCCTGTAGTTTCAGTTAATCACAATATTTTTAGGACAGAATCTGGCAATGGCATGAAAGCTCATGTCCTGAACTTTCAAACAGTCTGCAAGGCCTTAAATATCCACTGGAGAACATAAAACTACTGCCAGATCTCAACTCTGYGTGTGGATTTTTGCTGTTCTGCATCCACCAGCAAATGATCAGTCTGCACCAACTTAATTGCTTGCAAATCTTYGAGAAAATCCTAAACTGGGTCCATTATTAATTTGTAGCTCTCAAGTATTCCCCTTTTCACCCTGCAGCAGCTAAGGGAAACCCAGAAACCATCCATCCAAACAATGACATAACCCAGTTCTACAGGTCAAGGAGTCACTCCATCACCGCACTACTAACCTGGAGCCTGCTTTCTTTCAAAGACTTCTAAGTGCACCCTCTTTCACAGAAGGATGTACCTTTGGCTTTCCTATGTCTGACTTCAAACACAACTAGCCATAAAAATGCAACAAGAATATAAGACAGAATGGCTTACAAACATCACATGGCAAAGAGCATCTCAAGATTTCACTCAGAAATTACTACATRAAAACAACTCAAGTACCAGCAAATTTTTGCTAAGTTGATGGCAGTGTGGTCCCTTAAAGATCTAAACAAGAAAAAATTTCAGGGTGACTCTTCTCCGATTAAAGCAATTGGTGCATTTAGCAAGAAGAGAAGGATGTAGACTAATATGAAGAAGTTCATTTGCATTTTTTTCCTCCTATTAAATATATTTTCCTAAAACACGGGAAATTAAAGATTTGGTTATACCTGAAATTTAGAAGCCTGTATTTGCAGTTGACTCTTTTAGTCTGACAATATATTCTCTATACTGGAAATACCACAATTATTCAATACGTTACATTATTCAGTTGCTGGAGATGTGCAACAGTGGTTCTTCTGCATGAACCAAAACTGTTAAGCAAGAGGTCCATCACTGACAATGCTAAGTGATAATTTACAAAATGCAGAAAAATTTAAAAGATGGAGGAAGGCTCTCTATCTACTCACCTGTGTRCTAACATTTTTTTTACTGCATGCTGTAAGAAAATTTTCCATTCTTTTTCCAGTATATTTGGAAATACTTCAACCCAGATCTCACAGAACTCAAAAAGCAGATGTTCTTAGTTTTAGTGCTGAAGCAGCTTTGCCTCATTTTCAATGAAAACTCCATCTGTTTCCACACAACGTGGTGTATTACTGCAAGATTACATTTTATTACAGGATACTTTCCATCTGAAGGATTTCTTTATATTTAAAAGAAAAAAGACAAAGCTGTAGAGTTAGCAGATTACTGCAAGTCCTATTACTAATTATATTATATATATGTTATATATGWTATTTTTTACATATAGATACTATATATATTATGGTGCATATATGTACACAATTATTTATTAATCACATAATTATTTATGTATTAAACACACAATGTCATAAAGAGGGTTGGGAATACTTTTTTTGGAGGTTTTTTTTACCACCACATCCATGACATTGCAAACTTTAACTTTTAATCATATTATTTAAAGAGAGTTTTTTCAGGCTTCAATTCTAGAAATGTTACATGCTAGCCCAGAAAAAGCTCAAGCATTTCTGCCCCCTTGTGCCCCTGGTCACAAGAGAAAACTTCTTTTGGCATCTCTGGTTTAAATTACATTTGTGTCCATTCCCATTAAACTGTTGTAAGAAACAGTGAAAAGTAAATCAAAATGCTTAGAATAGACAACATTTTTCCCAAAAAGACAGCAGTAGGAATCAGGATTACAGAATCACAGCATGGCTGAGGTTGGAAGGGACCTCTGGAAGTCATCTGGTCCAAGCCCCCTGCTCATGCAGGGACATCCAGAGCTGGTTGCCTATGTCCAGGTGGCTTCTGAATATCTCTTAGGATGGACACTCCACAACTACCCTGGACAATCTGGTGCCAACATCTGGTCACCCTCACAGTGAAAAAGTATTTCCTGATGTTCACATGGAGCTTCCTGGGTTTCAATGTGCRCTCACTGCCTATGGCTCTGTCACTGGGCTCCACTGAAAAGAGCCTTGGTCCTCTTTGTATTATTGTACATTTTATTTAGACACAATAATAAGACCCTCCAAAACTTCCTATCCTCCAGGGTAAGCCTGCTGCAGTTCCAGCTGTTTTTCTGACTTTCTTCTGGAGTGAGGTTTCTCCAGCATCTGCAGAAGCAGGTATATGAATAAGCACCGAAAAATGTCAACACTATCCTGACTTTGAGCCACTGGTTCCTCGGTCTGTCACCCAACTCAGCCAACACGTAGCAAAGCACTTCAGCACAGTAAAGAGCTCAGGCTGCTCAAATGTCAGAGATGTCAGCAGGAGTGCCAAGGCAGACCTGAAATCCCTGTGGCCCAGATATGGGCCTTGTGAAGTGAATGACAGGAACTGATTGAAAAGATTCTGGCTATGAGAATAAATATGCTTCCTGCTTTTCACACCCACACAGGAATTTAAAAGTCTAATGCACAAGAAAGTCCCTCGGCTGAGGGAAGAAAATAAACACAAGCTCAAATGGCATTGAAATCCTCAAGCCTTAACCAAACACCTTCCTACATCAGGGTTTAGCCATCAGGAACTTCTCATCTTTTGTATTTCTGTTGATGCTGCACAAGGCTTCGCCTCCCTTCTTCAATGAAACCTTCCAGCTTTAGGTCTTCACTAAATAAAGCCTGGCTCCAATGCGTATCATCAAAGTAAAAACTGACAGCAAACAGAACCACCTGATCACAATGAAGCATGCAGGAGAATGGCACAACATATAGTCCACATAAGAYTGAAAATAAATTAGGCACAGAACATTTTTTGATTGTCATAATTGCTTACTCCTTTCAAAAATATTTTTAGGGTTTTTTTCCTTCCAAAGCACTTATTACCTGGGCACTGGGGAGAGGGGCTGCAGTTTCAAGCAGTGGAGGTCCCACTTCCTGGATTGCTGGGACTGGATCCATCGCTCCATATTTTTTACCATGTTCTGGTTTCAAACAAGAAAACAGCACACAACAGCTGCATCATAAATGCTGAACACTCATTTTAAACCAACTCTAGAGTATGTTGAAATAACTTCTATGGCAAAGGCTAACAATCTCCCCCCCCCAAACTTAAATTTTTTTCCATTTCCTGGTTTTCGGACAAAATAAGAGCCCCTTTCCTATTGTTTGACCACATCTCAAAAAGAAACAACTCCATTAACACAAAAGTGGCAGAGAAAAGTCTCTAATTAGGCAGTTGGAGACTTCATTCTTGTAAGATGGAGAATTATTATTCTTCTCTCACACCTTAAAAATAATGGAAGATACTGACTGCTCATTGACCGACTCAYGCTGCTTCCACATTAAATAACAAACTTTTGGACTCTCTATCCATCATGATGCAAAAATGCAGACACACACAATTAATCTTCACAGTCTTACCAGAGTGAGTGACATTAGCCTATTGACACAAGTGCTTCTGCCAAGCTTTACTGCATTAACCAGAATTATGAGATGTTTGAGTTTTAATTTATCTTTCTCTAATCAAATGCAATAGATATTACTCTATCTGATTAAGAACTGCTATTAAAATGGAAGTCATGTAAGATGTTCAAAAGAGCAAAACAAAAGTTAAAATCTAAACTGTAGAAGCGATTTCCACAACTTACAAAAAGGGAACAAATCCACAACACTTGAAGGTACACTAACCTGCATTCTGATTGCTACTGCAAGAGAACCAACAGTCTTTTCACCAGCAGGGTTATCTTGCTGACCACAGTTGTGTTTCTCTGAAAAATATAAGTATTGCACTAATAATAATCACAAAGTTTTTGTGAGTGGGAACATGTGTATTTGAAAGTTATATACTAATAAAAATTCCCTGAAAGTTGACTTGAAATTTAACAATATTAGTGACAAAATTATAAGCAGCTTCTTTAATACATCGAAATCACCCAGAAGGATGAATATACTGTGGAAATCAGAGTAACTATATGTTCTGAAACATGTTCTGAAACATATTACACAAACCCACACAAAAAAAAAAAAATTCACAGAGCTGGATTTGAAAAGCTGTATATATTCTTAAACAGAACACCTAAATGAGCATGGTAAAGACTGTCTTTTGACACATACATTATAGTGTAAGAGAACTATGAAATAATCACAAATACCATATAGGATTATTATAACTTGGAAACAGTTTATGCAAAAATTTTTGAGTAGCAATAGTTATCTTCAGCAGCATGATAGTAAAAGCAGGTTTTCTGGAGAGTCTACACAATTCAGAGTGACTYCAACATCAGAGACAGTTGTAATTATTTCTAGTTGCAATATATCAAATGATAATCATACATTAGCTACCCTAACTAAATATATTATTTTGTCATTTTGCTGTAATCCTTCTTCTGGCATGTTCTTCTGCTGTTGCTCTCTGACTTTTATCTAGACACAATTTCTCCAAAATTCACAATCTAGTCTCTTTGGGCATATCAAGGCCCTAACTACATTCTGAAGGGCGTAGACACAATTGTAATAAAAAATAACAACTGTACGCTGACAGCTTTAGCCTTTCCGTCACAGGGGAACTGAAGTGCAAACCCTGACCTGGTCAAGCTCTCGCTCTGCTCACCCCTTCTCTACCGGTCATAAAAGGCTCACGTTGCCTTGCACAATTACCCCTCCCTACTTKGTCCMAGCAGCAGCAGCAGCAGCAGCAGGGCACAGAGCACTCAGACTGGGGACAGCGTGGCAAGCAGAGCCACGCACTGGAGCCACCCAGCAGCCCCACACAGCTACAGCCCACTCCCCCACCCATCACTGACAGGGCAAGAGACCCTCTCTGCAGACACCCTCAGCCTCACTCCAAATATTCCTGATCCCTTCCCAAACTTCCTTGCCAGCAGGAATACACACATCAGTGACAGAACTAACCAAGCTGAAGGCAACAGTCCTCATATTAAACTCTAATTAAGAAAGTGTCTGAAAAGTCCTTCTATTTGCATTAACACTTGCATGCAATTAAAACAAACAAACAAACAAACAATAAAATCTTCTGGAGATGCTCAGCTTTRGATTTAGATGGAGGAATTTTACTGGAACAGTCTATTACAGTCATAAGCTGAGTCTTGTTGCTTTGAGACCAGGCTGGGAGAGCTGCCAAACAGACAAATGAAGTTGGAAGAATGAAGTTTAAAACCCCCTTTCAGACAGCTGTGCTTTACAGAAACATTTTGACTTTTTATGTTATTGGCTTGATGTGACTTTTTTTAATCAGGGCAGAGCTAGCATGTGTGTAAATACATATTAAGATTAGACAATTCCCTTCAATAAACTATTTCTCTCAGACTGCCTATGCTACAATCACCCCACAAATGACTAAGCAGCTTTTACAGGGGTGAAGGTGAAACCAGAGGTGAAAGTSATGCACGCATGGAGTTAGCAAGACAATCACAGAGTTGCAACAGCTCTCTTAGGATAATTTTTCCAGATGGAAGCTGGAATAGCACTCTCTGCTTTGGACTRCGGTCAGATCAGCTGAACTACAGACATGGTGCTCCCTCCTCTGACTCATGCCCTGTTGTGCAGATGAGAGAGAGCTGCTGTCAGGTGCTACGGGTCTGCTCAGGCAGCTCAGAATAGAGAAGAGGCAGGGAAAGGGCTGAATTTCCCACTAACAAACCATGCTTATAAGTGACCCCAAAGGAGCTGGACATCAAATGCCAAATAATTCTGGCATCCTTAATTTTTGTTCAGAAAGTTATTTTCATTTTCATCCATTTACATATAAAGTATATTCCTGCCAGACACAACCAGCACCCACCTGATTCCAAGAATGTCAGTGGAACAGATGCAGATGTTACACTGCTAAAAAATTGCACAATGTTTTAAAATTGTGATCATTTAAAAATCTTTGATCAGATTAAAAAAAAAAAAAAAACAAACAAACCACTTGAAAAAGAATACTGTCACTTTGGAGTGAGCACTTTGCTCTCCCGATTCACATTATTACACTTCCCCAATTCAGCTATGTCCTTGCAAATTTTGAGAGCTTTTAAAACTTGTGTTAGACTACATGTACGCCCACGCAAGTTGGAAACCCAGCAAGAACATGCACTATCTAGCAAGAACAAAAGTTACTTCACAACCATTATTGCTTTSAGGCTTCATTTAGCTCCTGTGACCCCACAGATGTTAAGTCGGACATTTCTAAAGCAAGAAAAAATCCAGAACAATTTCCAAGCACCTCAGCCAGATTCCATGGAAGTCAAGAGTCAGTTATAAGATTCAGTTGTTTCTCCAAGGTCACCACTACTCCACAACAGGCTTTTCACAAACATCTTGCAACTAAACTAAGTGCATTCTTCCTGTCAGACACTTGTGTTTCATGTACATCTCTAGTAAGCTTTGAGAACAACTTTTTTTACAGCTGGTAAAATGCACTCTGCTGTAATTTCATCGTTTCTCCAAGGTTCTGACAATCTCAAAAGTATAAACATCAAGAGAGATAGATATTTCATAAGTAAGTTMTATTTGAATTATCTTGATAAAAATCTCATGCTTTCAAAATAATGCAGTACTCAACAGAGTGCACTACTACAGCTTGAGAAATGCAAAGAAATGTATACACTTATGCCAAATCTTACATTTCCTGCCTTGGGAATGAATGTTACTGTGATATGTGATGCAGTTTTTCTAACAGCACACTTTCAGACAATGGAAACATTAATATTATCTACAGTTCTTTAGAGCAACTAAGGCACGCAGATATTCAAGTCTTAAACAGCATGCAGTTAGACTCCATAACATTCAGGTCTGTGAAGGCTCARACTCCCTTTTTAATGGAGAGAATTGTGTGGAAGAGGGACTTGCCCCARGCAGAACAGTGCTGGGAGAGTCCGATCACTCCTGGTACCCCTCAGGCTGCAAGGRCCGGCTTATCCCACCCTATAGGAACAGACCTGCACCTCCAGCCCGTCTGTCACACAAGGGGTTTTTCTGCTTAAAGTGAGGAGGGGAGATTTAATTTGTTTAAAGGTATGACTGCTGTACCACGACTCCCTCCCTTCTCTATCCCTTTCCCTTTCTCCCCCATTCTTCCTTCATGTCTGACTGTGTCATTCTAGTAGGTTGGGCACCTGATGAAGAGACCTGTGTGCCAAACCCTGCCCCACAGATATTTAACAGTTATATCCAAAAATCCCAAGGGGAAATAAATGGGCATGAGAGATGCAAGGAGTCTCCTATTCACTAGGCTAGGAAAAAGAAAACATGTATTTTTGGACAATTTGTGCAGCATCAGGAAGGGGTAAGGCTTGGTACCCACCCTTGAGATTCTCATTAGGATCAGAGTATTGCTTTGGGAGGTGAGAGATTAATCTCCAAATGCCTTCAGACAACTGAGTGAATAATAACCCAGATTTTCCACATCAGCAGTGCCTGTTCAAGTCAAGAGGATATCATGAAAGACAAGGAAAGAAATCTATTGCTAAGGCCATGCTTTGCATGGGAACAGCAGCTGCTTTACTATGAGCCTGATCTTGCATTAGTTCTGCTTAATTTGTCCTCAGGGAATATCCCTAGTTTAAAAACCGTGCAATTAGGTTTTCCCAGCTTTATGCCCATTTCCCTAGTTTTGTATCAATAGATGTCAATCTAGCACAATTGTAATAAGATTTTAAAAAACCCACATTACCCAGTCACGCTAACCATATACTTTCTCATTTTCTTATTCATTCACAGCATAATTTCAGGCAGATGCTAACAGTCAAATTCATATATACACCAAAAATCTAGAAAATATCTASAGATCCTCACAGAATTGTTAAAAATTTTACAGGAAACGTAAAATTACATGTTATAATTATTATTACACATTATTCTAGCAACAGAATAACTTATGGGAAGATTTCYTAATTTTAATCCAAATAAAATTCTGTAACATTTTTCAACTGAGGAATTAATGAACACATACACCGGCCACAACAAGTCAAGGAAAAAGGAAGGAGGTGAATCCAAAACTCATTTTTGTAGGAATAATTACTAATTAATCATTAATAATTAAGGCAGGAGACATTCTGCCTCTTCTTAGCGACACATGATTTCTGTACTCCCTCTTGCACCACTTTCTGCAGACACTTTCACAGCACTTTGTAGTCAGTATTTCTTCCCTTCTTCTCTTTTCCCCATATTACAGGTGAGTGCACAGATGTCACAGGATAAGACACCGTGCAAAACAGCACAATGTAATAGCTCATCTGATGACCCAAAAGTCTTCCTTCTGAATTCTCTGAATCCACTGTCTCATCGCTTATTCAACAATCCTGGTATGAAGAATCTGTTCCAACTATTTTTCACTCACCCAACATCTTTTTCCTATTTATACATCGGAGCAAGTTGCACACATGCCCTGCACACTCACCTTTGGAGGCCATTCTGCAAAGATGCAGCTTTTAACCACACTGCAGTGTTGCCAAGATACCACACACCCCTCAAAGGCTCTCAAAGTGCATCACTTGCAGGAACTGTCAACTTCTAACCCCTCTTACCTGAGAGCAGGTCGTGAGCACAACTGATAATTGTGGCTCCAGGCTTCATCCAGCTCACAGGAACATCACTGGGTTTCRTACTGCCAAACACCACCACATCTGCGTGACGAAGCTAGGGACAGCCCAAAACAMCCCCAGAAACAAAACAAGCATTTAATCTTAGAAATACATACCTGAATATGCATCTCAAAAATATTYAGACTTTTAAAGCAATAGCCTTTTGAGCAAAGTTTTTACAGACAACAAGTAACAAAAAAAGAAAGATCAAAACTGATGGTTTGATTCTTAACTGCCACAAAAATTAGGAACAASAGCATTTAAAATGAAGTTAACAAAYTGTGAGATCAGGTGAGTGGGGTTAAAGTCAGTATCAATATTTAATGGGGATAATATCCCTCCATGTGAAAAGTTCTACTGTTGTCCTAGAGTCCAAGATAACTTGGAGCAACTTAAAAAGGGTTGAAAGACAGTAAATAGGCAATTATAAAGAGTACAGTCAGAGTGTCTGACAGTAGAAAACCAGGCCAGCTGACAGGAATGCAGGATGACCCCTTCTGTGAAGATGAGTGCCTTTGAAGAACACCAATTAAAGCACTTTTTGCCTTCTCAGTTCATGTTTGCTAATCACTGCCCTTGATTTAGCTCAACCTGACAGATGTTGGGAGCAAAAYTGGCTAATACACAAATTCTTGTAATCAAAGACATAAGTGCCTTTCTTCCCCCACTCCCTCTGAAACAGAACCCTGTACCACCATGAGATAAAGGACAGCACCAGAAGCAGATRTATAAAGATCCACTAAAAAAGCTTAATAGGCACAGCACTGAATGTAAAAATTATTTCAGAAATATAGCAGTTTTGGTAGTATTTTGAATAAATGTAAATTAATTCCAAGTGTCACAAACTCAGTGAGCCACTCTACGAACTCATTTGTGACTGACAAGCGTTCCAGCTTCTTTTTTGGCCAAAAGTGCTCTGACACAACCCTGCCCAACACTCTTGCCAAGAAAGAACAGCTACAAATCCTGTCAGGAGAGCAGGTTTTTGGCACRGCTGAGCATCCGGGAGGGGAGAACATCGTAATTTCTGCGGAAAAGGCAGAAAACTAAAAAAACTCCATCTTCCCCTCAGAGGACAASACAAGGATGGCCTAACCCTCCTTAGAGACCCACATATGGAAACAAAGCCAAAAGTGTGGGAGAAGGTTTAGTTGCTTGACAAATKACTAATGCCACGAGCTGATTCAGGCTTCAGTCACATGTCCAGCAACACTCCTGTGATGGTCTGTGCATGGTCATTCAGCCAGGTTCAAACTGCTCACACTCCAGAATCTGGTGCAAATATCAGCTTAGGTGCCACTCCCAGAGGGCCACATAAGTCACCATGCTTTACCAGTGTCAGGTCAAATGACACCAAGAGACCTGCAAGGAAATTCAGATAAAAACATGCTGTATAATAACCTATGCACCAAGAATACCATGCTGAAGGCACACTTTGCCCTGCAAAAGCAGGAAATCTCTGCTCTAACAGTCAWCATCAACACAGAGCAGAACAGCGATTTTTCCCAGATGCATGAGCACAGCCCTTTTTTTTGCAAGGGAAAAAATAATTCATATTCTAACAGTTATAAATCAAATACTATAAGTCAGGATGCCTTTCTAGGCAAAGCCTCTGGGACAAGGACTGAGAGCTTCGCACACGGCTCAGCACCGTGAATTGATGAACAAGTTGAGAGCTGTATGCAACAAGTAATAATCCTGATGAATGTGCAGCCAACATACTTATGACACAATTGATTCAATGTAACTGTAATGTCAGAAAACAACTGATGAGACCAAATATTCATCTCTATGACTACCAACCCTAATGTTGAAAAATGTTCTTAACAGCTGAACACAATTATTTTTGCAGCCAACATTAACACTGGTTCYGATAGCTAACGTCGCACATACCCATAAATTTTACCAGAAAACCAGCTGGACCTTTCATCTCATTGCCCCGCCCCACCTCCCCCATGAAAAAAAAAATTGAATCACATGGCAGCAAAGAGTTGTCCCATGGGTTGAAGACACACTGATTTCTCAGAACTTTCCCCAGTGTGATTTCATTTTCCTTACGTTAAAAAGAAAATAGTATTTTATCTGCAACTATTGAAAAAGTTCCTGCAGAGTCAATAAAATATATATCACAAACACTTCAGAGACATTTTTCCCCTGTGAGTATTTTTTAAAAGTATATGGAGAAACTGGGAGAGCAAGTCCACTGAAAGCAAAATACTTTCTGGGTGTCCTTGGAAGAGATTTATGTGATCTTCATCAGGGAATTTTAGTTTCCCTTGCAAGAAGTTGTGCCCATGCCTCCTTCGCTTTTAGCTTTTTCTCTCTTGCTGTAATCTACTCTTTTGACTGCCCATTCAATCACTGAAGCAAGAAGCAAGCCTGGCATGCGTGTTCAGGGTTATCTCCTACATCAGAAACTAATCACAGGCGTTAGAGATGGAAAAGTCCCATTAAATCATCACATCCAGCTTCCCCAGCAAATGCAGTGCAGTCCTGGACGGAGGACACAGAGGACACATGTGACAGGAACCAGATGCTACAGGCAGCCATGGCCAGAAGGTCAAGGAGATACCCATGAGGGAGAACATGTGGCTGCCTGCCCCACGCTCCCTGGACAGCAAGGCTCCATTCCATCAGGCTGGATAGAGGAAGGAATGACAAGCATCAGGCTAAACCCTCCCTACTGCACGAGGCAACAGGCTGGAGACAGAGTAAGCCAATAGCCCAGTAGTATCCTGCCTTCTCACCGGTAAATATTTTTTCAGTTGGGAAGAGCTGTGCCAATAAATAATCTGAAACCTTACCTCATAACAAAAWATGATCCTCTCCACCAAGATTTAAATTGAAGCAGATTAAGAAGCACCACCCATTCCCAAGACAGAACACCAAATGTTAAAACAATACAGGCTTTCCAGCCAAGTATTAAATGATAATGGCACAAAGTAGCTGTATATTACAGATAACTGAAACTCCATTTTGCTGTGAAATCTGCATGAAATTTTCATTTTCCCATAGTCAAAATGGACTGCTACAAAAGCCATTTTTAAATACATGATCAAACGAAATAAAAATTGAAATTTATAATTGAAACGTTAACGCCTCAGCATCCTGGATATGAAGCTATGCCATATAAAATTTAAGAGACAGGATGAAGAATAGGAGTCTGATAAAAAGTTTTTTCACAACTCTCTTTACGAAAAGAATCTTTACACACATCAGTTACACATCAGGCTCCACTTTAACCACAGCAATTCTGATTACTTTCTGAAATCTTGAAAWTTTTTTAAGTCAGTGACTAGTTTCAGGTACTTTTTCCACCAATGTACTCATTATGTGGTTCCTTCCAGCTTTTCCTGCCACGTACCTGGTCTCATGTTCTTTCATGTTCACAACACAAAATGCATTCTTCTGCTGTAACAAGACTTTTTGTATTACCAAGATAGCAGAACTAGAACAGCAAATGGCTAAGGGATGTCTAAGAGTTTGAAGCTTAAGTGCTGGCTCTAAGGAAAAGCACCCTGCAGCCAAAATAAGTTCTTTTCCAACCTGAAAAGGAACCTCCCATTCAGCACTCTAGCTGAACCACTCTCTTGCTTCCAAACCTCACTTTGGCAAACAACTTTTCTATTTCTAATTATACCTACATAGAAAAATTTTCAGTTCTTGTACAAYAAAGTTGTAGGACAGCAGCTCTCTTAGAATAGCCATGATATGTTTCACATACAGACTACATTAAAGGTAACTTGCTRAAATAATGACTGACTGAATTTAGATGACTGAAACAAAATTCTGTTTTCTTACAGGTASGAAGTATTACCCATCTTTTGGCAAGAAAACAATCCATTTTTTTTCTATATGAATTCACTTGATAACCTCCTTCCAAACTAGAAAGCGTAATTCTGACTTAACACAGGATTAAACAAGTCAGCTCCCATTCTTCACATGTAATATTGAACTGACTTTTGGGGAGTCCCCTTTTATAATTACAAGGCAGATGTTCCTAAAAGTATGTCACTGGGTCCTTCCTCAGACACAAAGCAGTGAACATGCTTTGAAGAGTTATCGACACAAAGCTTAACAGAATGATAACATCTGAAGTATTTCCACCCAGATGCTTATGCATTTATCTCTCACTTTCTAATTTCTTTTACATTGAATATGTCAGTGCAAAAAGAACAATGCTTTCTCCTAGCAACTTTGCACAGATGTGCCAGAACCTTCAAAAATGCTTTCTTTCATTTGTGAATTATYTGAAAATCCAGGAAGCTCAGGAGTTCTGAAGGACACGGCTCAGCTGTGCTGTGATGATTATGTTTAAGAGCCRAAGTCAAGCAAACCCAAAATGGAACAAAAAGAAATATTAATAATCTGCTCAACTTAACAAAACATGAAGTGGGGAGGGAAAAGAACATTGAAATTTTGTCCATTATTCATTCAGATCAAATCAATGAAATGAAAATGTTCCATTATTTATTTCATTCCCTTTTCCTGTCATAGGATAGAACAGACTTGCTTCAAAGGAGCACACAAAGTCAGCATTAGAAGGCATTATGCTGTTTGTTAGGAAAGCTATGCCCATGTTGTTAGCTTTTCCTAAGGTGGACTAAAACATACCTTCCTCTTGATCGTTTTCAAAATATTTTTGTAAAAGTACAGGAGTAAAAGAAGCAATAACAAGTCCATAGCAATACAAAACCTTATCCAAAAAACCCTACAATCTCAGTTTCGTGTAACTGATTTAAATGAAAAGAATTTCTAAAGAAAACACTTGTTGTTATACTGTCGTTTTTAAAAAGAACAAATCAGCAGAGCCGGTCTAAGGTAATGTAATAACCATTTAAGAAAGGCATCACATCACTAAGGTCAGGATTAGTGCTTCAATCCAAATAGGCCAAGGGGTTAAGACAAATAACATACCCCTATCCTTAAGATAAATTTTCCCTTTCCTGTTATATGTTGCAAAACAAATGCATCACAGTGAAAAGTTCATACTCTTCCAAAGTTCATCTCTCACTTCATAAGTGAAGTTATTATGCTACCTCAGGTTATGCTTCCAAACAACAGCACACAAACTGCTACTTTTTGTAGAAGTGTCACATTTAGAGCAAGGAAAAGTTAGTGTATTGTGCAGGAAAAACAAAACATGAATTGATTCTTCCAAGTCTTTGAAAAACCTCAACACTGACTAACACATTTTCTTAATTCTAAGTTCAAATAAAAAATCAAAAGAAGAAACCTTATGAACACTTAAGTTATTTTTACTTAGTCAGCATTTTAAACAAGAAGAAGAATATAAATTTTATAATCTTGCTATCTAACAACATTGTACTTCAAATACAGGTTGCCACAAGGCAGCAGTACCATGTGGTTTGGTAGGAAACTTGTGCTCAGTTTCTGACTCTCCAGCTTCTGGGAATATGAAATAGGAGACTTTTCCCTGCATGCATTAGATTTTATCAAGGAGCTAGAGTTAACTGTCAGAGTTACATCCAGACTGGGACATGCTGCTCCAGGCTCACAGGTGAGGAACAGGACAGTAGGTTTCCCCATGGCTCTGCTGCTTAGTTGTACAGGTGAAGTACAAACTCTTTTACTGCCAAAAACTAAAATGACCCTGGGAAGACTGAAGTGCATAAAGRCTCAAACTTAGGCCTCCCTATCTGTTTCCCATCAGTGACCTGCTGCAAGAGGTAAGCTTGCATGGGGAATGCCAAAAAGCAAAGCACGGTTATGGGAAAGCATCTGGATGGAAGGAAACAGAATTCTCTCCAGCTATTGACAGAACTGCACAAGCAGCTCTGGGCCCAATCCAAATTTTTTGCTGTGAGCCGGTGGAAACACCTCTGGCCACCCTGTCACCCACCCCATCCAGCCCAGAGCAGCCCTCTAGCACAGCCCCAAGCCATGAGAAATAACTGAGGAATGAGACATGGCAAGGATCAAGTTCATAGCACTCCATCTCCCATATGTTTCCTAAGTGCTGTCAGTCACTTAAAAGCCCAGAGCTGAGACAAGCCTGACAAAAACATCCGCAGCTGAGAAAACACGGGTTTGCCAGAGAACTTTCTACCGCAGCTGCTCGAATTTATTTCCTCCTCCTGTCGGCGCCTCCACAGCCCGGAGGTTCGACACCATCCTTTTGCCTCGGCTGCCACCCTGTGGCACGGGCTGTCCCGCACAGGAGCTGTCCCCGGCACCTCGCCCCGACTGCAGGCAGGACCTGGAGTTCAGAGAGGGATC